>NC_052173.1:10915544-11132182 GCF_902713615.1 Scyliorhinus canicula | reverse complement strand
GGTCACAGTCTGTGCGGAGTCTGCACGTTCTCCCCGTGTCTGCGTGGGTTTCCTCCGGGTGCTCCGGTTTCCTCCCACAGTCCAAAGATGTGCAGGTTAGGTGAATTGGACATTCTGAATTCTCCCTCTGTGACCCGAACAGGCGCCGGAATGTGGCGACTAGGGGCTTTTCACAGTAACTTCATTGCAGTGTTAATGTAAGCCTACTTGTGACAATGAAGATTATTATATTATTATTATGAAGCCTTCACCAGATACCGAAACTGCCAATCTAGATTCACCCATCAACGAATGGCCACTTGGTCGAGGTACAGCTACTGGCATTTGGTAGCTGTGGGACTATCCATAGAATCCCTGCAGGTGCAGAAGGCGCCATTCGGCCCATCGGGTCTGCACCGACCCTTCAAAAGAGCACCCTACCTAGACCCACTCCCCCAATCCCCGTAACTCCACCTGGACTGCACATTGTTTGGACACTAAAGGCAATTTAGCCTACTTTAGACTGTGGCAGGAAACCGGGGCACCCGGAGGAAACCCACGCAGATACGGGGAGAACGTGCAAATTCCGCACAGTCATCCAAGGCCAGGATGTGTGGTGTCACATCAGCCCCAATTGATCTTATCCGGTGTTTTAGAGATAGAGAAAGGCCATGAACGCCATCCGGACTTGCCGGCATATTGGTGCCAGCCATCCATCCTTTGATCTTAGCTCTAAATTCCTTCTCTATCCTGAAATATATGCAGGTTCCTGTTGGACTCATTTATCCTGCTCTCTTTAATGGTAAATTTCGTGCATAACATTACTTCCATTGATGAAATGCTCTATTTCATACACATCAAGGCACAATTTTTCCAACAGGGTGGTACAGTGGTTAGCACTGCTGCCTCACAGCTCCAGGGTCCCAGGTTCAATTCCGGCCTCGGGTCAGTGACTGTGTGGAGTCTGCACGTTCTCCCCGCGTCTGCGTGGGTTTCCTCAGGGTGCTCCGGTTTCCTCCTGCAGTCCAAAGATGTGCAGGTTAGGTGGGGTCGTGGGGAATAGGGTGGGAGAGTGGACCCAGGTAGGGTGCTCTTTCGGAGGATCGGCCTGATGGGCTGAATGGCCTCCTTCTGCACTGTAGGGATTCTATGGAACTCCATGGTGCAAACCAGGCCGCCTGCCAAACTGGGAAATACTGTGGCCTGTGAGCTTTTGGTGGACCAGCTCTCCCCATTGACCCTCTGACTGTCAATTGATTTGATTTTCTTGCCCCTCTCGCCAGCTCTGAGGTTGGCCAATGACCTGCTCCGTGTTTCTGCCAATGTTCTGCTGTGCACTGGTGCAATGTCTGGGGGCATAGCTTCAATGAGCACAAAACCTTGGCAAGACAAACGCTCGCGTAAAACCGATGCCATAACTCACCAATAGTTCATCCATGCTGGTGTTGCATTTCTCCAGATTGATTCGCTTTATTGCCACGCGCTCCTTCTTGGGTTTGCAGAGAGCTGCTTGCACCACAGCCGTGGCCCCGCTGCCTGCAGCAGGAAGAGAAGAGAAACTCACAAATAGCAATCGTGGGGGAGAAACAAAAACAAACCCACAAGCTGCTCTCGACTTTTCAATTGAGCTTCCAGATACAACAAAGCTCCACCCAAGCCAATCTTCTGGTGGTCCTGACAGACTGTTTTCTAACTCGAGGGTCAAGTCTTATCTATTCATTTACAGTTGAACAAAACTATGCCCAGTGAACTCTCCCTGGTCTTCGGTTTTCGAAGCATTTAACAATTGTCAAATGCAAGTTGTTGTTGTCAGCTGTAAGATATTCAGTTCAGAGCAGGTCACACAAATAAAAATGAAAAGTTGAGTCACCCTGTACATGTTCAAACACACACACAAAATGTTTTATTATTTATTACCTGAACATACTCAAATGCAGGTTGAAACCTGTAACTACCGCCGAGCATCAATTGCTTGATTTCAGCTGTGCCACCAGGGGGAGCTGCTGAGCAGAGACCAGGTCATTACTCGAAGGGAAAGGGGGATTAGTGGGGAAAGATTCAAGTCCAGGTGCTCTTTTGCAGACATGGTCCCTCAGCTTTTATTCATCGGTTAAATGACTGTCGCTATCTTAAGTAAAAATGTTGCCTTGTGGGAACTTGTTAACTCTTCCAGGCAGGGTCACAGCTGAGGTTGAAAGAATTGAAGCCATGCTCAGGCACTCTTGAGGCACTAGCTGTTGTCATAGCACCACACTGTGATCCAAACCGCCTCAAGTGATTCTTTCATCTCTATTTGACTAGTTACCCCACAGCACCCCCCCTCACCCTTAAAATATCACGACAACACTATCAGCAGCCCACCCATTCCGAACAGCCCTTCTACTCCTGCCTCTCAGTCATTTTTACTGTTTCACAAACAAAAGATGCTGCGTCAATTTGTTGCCTTTTGCTCAACAAAGCATTTCCACCTCTGATTCAGAAGATTGTGGGGTTCAAGCTCCAGTCCAGAGACTATAGTCGCATAACCTAGACTGACATTGCAGGACAGTGCTGATGGAGCATTTGACATGACACTATTTGAAGTAGAGCAGGACCATTCTTCTGAGTGACCTGACCAATATTTATCCTTCAACCAACACTAGTACAAACAGATCTGGTCATTAGCACATTGCTGTTTTCCCCCCTACGTAACAATGACTATACTTCAGGAGTACGTCTCTGGCTGTGAAGCACTTTGGGACATTGTGACGATGTGAAAGACGCTGGAGAAATGCCGATCGTTTCTATTTCTGTAAATATGATGAACCATATATTCAAATGGATGCAGCAACTCCGCCCAGTTACTGCTGAACTGCAAACGTTCCTGTTAATTGGCTGTTAGCAGAAAGTTTACTGCAATGCTGCATGTTTACCACAGTGAGAATCAGCTCCTACAGGGCGCAGAGGTAGTAAGTGGTCAGCTCAGCACAAGACAAATCGCACTTTCCCCACCAGGAGCTGTTGTTTGATCACATGTACAGTATACCAGTGACTATGCTTCAAAAGAACTCCATTGGCCGTGGGACGTCCTGGGATCATGAAGGGTGCTATATTAATGCAAGCTTTTTTAAAATAAGGATATACAATGCTGCAAATCTGAAATAAAAACGGAAGACGCTGAAAATACTCAACAAATCTGGCAGCGTCTGTGAAGAGAGACAGAGAGTTAACGTTCCAGCCCAATGATCTTTCAAAAGAACTCATCCACCTTGGATTGGATTTGTTTATTGTCACGTGTACCGAGGTACGGTGAAAAGTATTTTTCTGCGAGCAGCTCAAACAGATCATGAAGTACATGAAAATAAAATTAAAAGAAAATACATAATAGGGCAACACAAGGTACACCTGGAATAATATCTGTTTCACTGGGTGGACGCTGACAATTAATATTTAAAATGGGGCCGCAAGACATGACACAAGAGGAGGGGGGGCGGGGCTACAAATAAAAGGGGCCCAGCACACACAATAAAAAGTCAAAGGAAGCAATAAACTACCAAAGCAATGCTGAGGCAGATCTTCCACTTTTACAGCAGCGGAGACTGGGAATCATTAGGATGATTACTTTGATAGTGATGATGTTCATCTGTTAAGGTGGTATCCTGTTCAATAAGGCCACGTTGCCAGCACTCCCCCTGTTTAAAGAGGCACATCATTGTATCATAGAATTTACAGTGCAGAAGGAGGCCATTCGACCCATCGAGTCTGCACCGACCCTTTTGGAAAGAGCACTCTATCTAAGCCCACACCCCCATCCCCGTAACCCAGTAACACCACCCAACCTTTTTGGTCACTAAGAGCAATTTAGCATGGCCAATCCACCTAACCCGCACATCTTTGGATTGTGGGAGGAAACCGGAGCACCCGGAGGAAACCAACAGAGATACGGGGAGAACGTCCAGACTCCGCACAGCCAGTGACTCAAGCCGGGAATCGAACCTGAGACCCTGGATCTGTGAAGCAACTGTGCTAACCACTATGCTACTGTACCCCCTAAAGTCTTGGTCGGCAGCACTTGTTAGTCCCCAGTTCCTGCCCTTGAGAGTAAGACAAAGTTATCAAGGTCCAGAAAACCAGCAAGAAATGGCTCAAATTCTTCCTCTTTTTTTCAAATACTTACTTTTAAGATTGTTTTTTAAACTATTTTCTTTAACAAAGTGTGACGTTTTAACATGTGACATCTTCAATATGACAGACGCATACTATCCACAATGTTTAAGGAATAAATTCCTGAATTAATGCTCTTGTGTGAGGGACACATATTGGAAATTTAAGTGACCGGAAAATCGTACCTTGTGACGGATTTTCGACACAAGCTCCCAAAGTCAAAAAATTATTCAGTTTAAATATTCTGATCATTGTGGAATGAAAATTCTGGATTCAAATATCAAATATAAAACCTTAGAGATAAAGAAGGGTTCACCATATGGAAATTGTGTGTGAAGAACAATTTGTCATCATAAGAACTCGAACTCCCACATACCACAGCCGCAACTCACAGAAAACTGACTGAATCGCCACTCACAAACCCATGATACTGCAATACAAATAGAACAGATCCATCATTTATTTCAGTTTTCTCAAAGTTTTACAATTTAAAATTAGTTAGCCATTGTTTGAACAGAAAAATACAAAGATCCCAGTGCGAGACAATATTTAAACAAGTTATATACAGATAGAATCATAGAATTTGCAGTGCAGAAGGAGGCCATTTGGCCCATCGGGTCAGCACCGGCCCTTGGAGAAAACATTATCCCCGTAACGCAGTAACTCCACATAGCCATTTGGAAGTTAAGGGGCAATTTAGCATGGCCAATCCATCTAATCTGCACATCTTTGGATTGTGGGAGGAAACCGGAGCACCCGGAGGAAACCCACGCAGACACGGGGAGAACGTGCAAACTCCACACAGACAGTCACCTGAGGCCGGAATTTAACCTGGGACCCTGGAGCTGTGAGGCAGCAGTGCTAGCCACTGTGCCACCGTGCCCACCTTTGTATCCTCAAGTCTGAGAGTGACAGAGATGTGAGCACACCTGGCACATCATTGACTTGGTTATCCGCATTCGGGTCACATGTGACCTTCTCAAGAAACCTTCTCTCCACAGGCAAAGCCAGAATCATCCCAGAGGGCAAGGAAAATCCGAGGCTTCTTTTCTAAGTGAGCAACCTCTCCCTCCACCAGCATGTCCGATGTCAAATGCGAGGACCTTCTAGACCTTTCTGTCTCCAAGATTGAGACTATCCAGTTGCCTCAGTCATGGCCTCCTCCTCCTCTGGCTTTCCCCTCAGAGCAGCCTTGATCGAAGACATCCTGCCACTTTCCCCAACCCCTGGTTTATGTATACCTCACCACACTCACCATCATCAACGTCCTCTGTACCCAACTGGTATTCCTTGCCTCAATGTTCGTTGAAATAATTTTTAGCTCCCTCTGGAAGGACAACATTCCCTTCTCCTTTAACACGACTGGTCCTTGCCTATCTCTTCAACAGCTTGCCCTTGATCCCTACGTCCTCTCTTTTCTCTCAAAGGTCTTTGAAGATGTTGTTCTCACCCAGTTTCATGCTCAGCTCTCCCACATTGCCCTGTTTCAGTCTCTTCATCCCAGTTTGTGCCCTGTCAATAGCAAGGAGACCATCCTGATCAATGTCACCAACATCCTGTGTGAGAATGACTACAGCCTCTCATCCTTCCTTATCCCTTTTCATCTCAACACACCATTTGACATTGCTGATCATTCAAAGAAGAACAAATAATACAGCACAGGAACAGGCCCTTTGGCCCTCCAAGCCTGCACTGACCATGGTACCTGCCTAAACTAAAACCGTCTGCACTTAGAGTCCATATCCTTCCATTCCCACCCTATTCATATATTTGTCTAGATGCCCCTTAAATGCCGCTACTCCAACCTTGTTCACTGCCTCCTCTCTATTGCTTAACTCCATGGTACTCCCCTCTTTTTCTTTTAATAAATTTAGAGTACCCAATTATTTTATTTTTTAATTCTTCCAATTAAGGGGCAATTTAGCGTCGTCAATCCACCTAACCTGCACATCTTTGGGTTGTGGGTGTGAGACCCACGCAGACACGGGAGAATGTGCAAACTCCACACGGACAGTGACCCAGGGCCGGGATTCGAACCCAGGTCCTCAGCGACGCAGTCCCAGCGCTAACCACTGCGCCACATACGGTACTCCTCTCTTAACGTATCCCAACATGTCCAACACATTTCCAGCAATAGCTTCTCCTTGCGTCCCTACTTCCAATGTAGCTGACAGTTTCAGCCTTAGGTTATCCCTTTTCCTAGTTTAGAAGTTGATGATGTCTCTTCCCCACAACCCTCACTCCACGGCCACGTGTGTGCGATTGCTCATCAATGTCAGGTATTGGACGAGTCAGAGCTTTACCTACATGAACATTCTGAAATCATCTTATTTAGCTCCTGGCAAAAAAAGACCCATAGCCTAGCCCCAATCCCATTCCCCCCTTCAGCTGTTCATTTAGTTTGAACCAGACTGATTGCAACCATGGTGTCTTCTTCGACCATAAGCTGAACTTCAAACTGCACATCTTTCCTCAGCAAGACTGTTTATTTCTACCTCTGCAATAGTGCTGACCTTAGCTGAAACCTTCATGCAGGCTGTCATTACCTTCACAGTCAACTTTACTAATGCCTTGCTCATTAACCTCCCAGCTCCATATCACCCAAAACTGTACCACCCACATCCTGTCCCATCACTCCTCTGCTCAGCTCCATTGGGTCCCTCCTTGGTCTCCTTTGACAAATTCCTCCAAGACTTTGTCCATCATTATATCCCTAAACCTTTCTGCCTGCCCAGTGTCTAACTCTTACATTGTTGCTCCCTCTCCATTTTTGTCCTGCACCTGAGGACATCTAACCAAGTTATAAATGCTGTCCAAATCCAAGCTGATGTTGATGGCTGCACCCGTTATATTCACAACCTTTCCGTGATTGTGCTATGTAGCCAGCTTCACTTGCTTCTAAGTGGGTTGCTGCAGCATATATGATAATCCAAAGTTGTGCTTCTAACACATCAGTTGGTGGTTGGAACACAAGTTATAATATCCACTGTCCACGCTCATCACCATCACAAAATTTAAAAAAAAACTAATTCAATATCATATGTGGCAGCTGCTTTAACACAAGAAGCTCCTCAGTAAATGCCGTTTCTAAGGTCATGCATTGGGAATGCTTTAGATTCTGTTCGAGAGCTTTGTGAAGCGTAACTTGTTTGCATGTCATATGAGTGAATTGACAAGATACTAATGAAGTCCAGAGAGAACTGGATAGAAGTCAGATGCTTACAGGGGTCGTCAGTCATAGATTCAGAATGAACTGCTGGTTGCTTTTGAACTGAGGAATGAAGAACAGCTTGCTCCCATTACAAAGAGTGAAGTGTTTTGTTACACATCACCACACACAGTTCTTCCATATCTAGCTCTCCATCAGCATCGATGCCTGAAAACACCACTGTCAGAGGAGGGGAAAGGCAATAGGAAGAACCTTCACCCATTGGCAAAATCACAGCCAAGACATTGGAGCAGTGAGAGGACACCACACGTTTTCAAGGATCCTCCACAGGGCCGCCTTAGGAAACAGCCAAGTCATTGGTCTGCGCATCTGAAACACAAAGGAACACATCAGCCATAATGTACAGTTGTCCCCCGTCACACCCTCTTAATACCTGGAGCACACAGGGAGTGATCCAAGAACCCGGGGCAATAACAATATTCCATGCAGTGGGAACATCAATGCCTTGCATTACACGGTGCAAGTAAGGACACCTGAGCAAGCTGACACATCGGTCAATTTGCTCCCCCTCATTAATGTACAGCCAGCGACCCTCCTTCCAGTCAGTGCTCCAGTGAATTATCTGAAGCACTGTTGGGGTGAGGTTTGAATGTCAGTGGGACTGATGTGTCCCCTCCTTCCTGTGTAGTATTTCTTCCAGGTGATGGAACCTGGCCAAACCCTTTGGCTCACTCATTTCATGTTATATATACACAATAAAGTAGTTACAACAGTAGATTTACTTCAGTTATTATGTAGGAGAAATGTTAGTCATTTACCTTTGAAATGTTAACGATTTAATCAACCGTTATTTTTTTCATCACTCCTGACTCCATCGCCTGATTTCCCCCTGTGTGCAGGTCCTCCATTACCATTTTCAGAAGCGCTCGAAGCATGATTGGCCCTGTAACGAGCTCTTCCGGTTCCTGGAATGTCCCAGTGCTCCGCCCACTACAGCAGCAGTCTCTCCCGTGTTGGCGTGAAGTCACAAAACAATGACTTCTTCAGCTGGCTCAACTGTATCATCTCAATCCGTTCGACTGTACTCGACATCCAGCTGCAGACTTTGCTCACCTTAAGTCACATTACTGGCAGTTTTGTTTTCTATTCATTCACCAGGATGTGGGTACCCCTGGTAGGGTATCATTTCTAGCCCATCCCTAATTACCCGTAACTGAGTGGCTTGCTAGACCATTTCAGAAGCTAGGTAAGAGTCAGAGTGAATCACATTGCTGTGAGTCTGTAGTCACTCACAGGCCAGACTGGGTAAGGACAGCAGATTCTGTTCCCTAAAGGTCATCATTACCGATACTAGCTTTTCAATGCAGATTCATTAATGAACTAAGTTCCCAAGTAGTCATGGTGGGATTTGAACCCATGTCTCTGGATCATTTGTCCAGGTCTCTGGATGACTTGTCCAGTAACATTACTACTATGCTACCATTGCCAAGGGAGAATGTAAGTGAGGTGGTAAGCCAGTTTAGTAGATAGCAGGCCTTGGCCCACAGTAAACGCCACCTTCTTCCTGAACCTCTTCACCTGGATACAAAATGACTCCACTGGCCCGTGTAGGAAGAGAGCTCTTTAGATCATTGACTTTGGTAAGCCTGTGAAAGTCAGCTCTCCGCAACATTCCACATTAGACCTCCAAGTTTCAGCGGTCTCTTATCGTCATCTCACTGCTGCCGGAATAACCAGCTCCTTTATCTGGCAGCCCCAGAACACTCACAGTGCACACATCAGTTATCAGAACAGCCCTGGCATGCTTTCACTAGTCACAGTCAGGACAGGGCCCTGTATTTATCACTATCCATCACACCCACCAGGACGTCTGCTGCTGTGTTGCCATCACTGTGTTGTATTCTGGATTTCTCCTTCCCCCCCCCCCCCCCCCCCTCCCGGCGCTTACTACATCTTTCCCCACCTTAAAAACAAAGAAATAACTGATCCATGTAAAAATGGTACGGCAATTATCATGGGGGATTTTAATCTACATGTCGATTGGCCAAACCAAGTCGGTCAAGGTAGCCTTGCGGAGGAGTTCAGAGGGAGTCAATCTCCCGATTAAGCCATGGTTTCCGGTTGGGGAATGTACGTACTACTTTCTTTGGCACGCAGTCTTCTACATATTTGCTGATAAAGTCTGTGACTTTATCAAAAAGGTATCAAATTGAAAGAAAATGCATACAAAATGGGAGGGTGAATTGTGACGAGGATGCAGGGATCCTACAGCAAGATCTGGACAGGTTGGGCGAGTGGGCAAACCAATGGCAGATGCAGTATAATTTGGATAAGTGTGAGGTTATTCATTTTGGAAGCAAAAACAGGAAGG
The DNA here is from genome assembly GCF_902713615.1 of Scyliorhinus canicula. Taxonomy (NCBI): domain Eukaryota; kingdom Metazoa; phylum Chordata; class Chondrichthyes; order Carcharhiniformes; family Scyliorhinidae; genus Scyliorhinus; species Scyliorhinus canicula. The sequence goes on along the minus strand of NC_052173.1, from coordinate 11,122,520 downwards.
CAGATTACTACCTGAATGGTTGTAAATTGGGAGAGAGGAGTGTGCAGCAGGACCTGGGTGTCCTTGCACACCATTCGCTGAAGGTAAGCATGCAGGTGCAGCAGGCGGTAAAGAAGGCTAATGGTATGTTGGCCTTCATTGCAAGAGGTTTCGAGTATAGAAGCAGGGATGTGTTGCTGCAATTATACAGGGCCTTGGTGAGGCCACACCTGGAGTATTGTCTGCAGTTTTGGTCTCCTTCTCTGAGGAAGGATGTTCTTGCTCTCGAGGGAGTGCAGCGAAGGTTTACCAGACTGATTGCAGGGATGGCGGGACTGTCATATGAGGAGAGATTGACTAGGTTGGGATTGTTCTCGCTGGAGTTCAGAAGAACGAGGGGGGATCTCAGAGACTTATTCTAACAGGACTAGACAGTGTAGATGCAGGGAAGATGTTACCAATGATGGGTGTGTCCAGAACCAGGGGTCACAGCCTGAGGATTCAGGGTAAACCATTTCGGACAGAGATAAGGAGACACTTCTTCACACAAAAGAGTGGTGAGCCTGTGGAATTCATTACCACAGGAAGTAGTTGATGCTAAAACAGGAGTAGGCCATCTGGCCCTTCGAGCCTGCTTCACCATTCAATGAGATCATTGCTGATCTTTTGTGGACTCAGCTCCACTTTCCGGCCCGAACACCATAACCCTTAATCCCTTTATTCTTCAAAAAATTATCTATCTTTATCTTAAAAACATTGAATGAAGAAGCCTCAACTGCTTCACTGGGCAAGGAATTCCATAGATTCACAACCCTTTGGGTGAAGAAGTTCTAATTCCTTCTTGAAATCACACAACATTTTGGCCTCAACTACTTTCTGTGGGAGTGAATTCCACAGATTCACCACTCTCTGGGTGAAGAAATTTCTCCTCACCTCAGTCCTAAAATGTTTAGCCCTTATCTTCAAACTATGACCCCTAGTTCTGGACTCCCCCACTGTCAGGAACATTCTTTCTGAATCTACTCTGTCTAATCCTGTTAGAATTTTATAAGTTTCTGTGGGATCCCCTCTCACTCTTCTAAACTCCAATGAATATAATCCTTTAAAAAAAAAATTCCAATGAAAGGGCAATTTAGTGTGGCCAATCCACCTATCCTGCTCATCTTTGGGTTGTGGGGGTGAAACCCACGCAAACACGGGGAGAATGTGCAGACTCCACACGGACAGTGACCCGGGGCTGGGATCGAACCTGGGACCTCGGTGCCGTGAACAATGAATATAGGTGCAAGGCCTTTTCTTATTAGAACGGAGAAGGATGAGGGGCGACTTGTTAGAGGTTTATAATATGATCAGGGGACTAGATCGAGTAGACAGTCAGAGACCTTTTCCCCGGGTGGAACAAACCATTACAAGGGTACATAAATTTAAGTTGAATGGTGGAAGATATAGGGGGGGGGGGGGGGGGGGGTGTCAGAGGTAGGTTCTTTACCCAGAGAAAAGTGGGGGCATGGAATGCACTGCCTGTGGAAGTACTAGAGTCAGTAACATTAGGGACCTTCAAGCGGCTACTGGATAGGTACATGGATTACGGTAGAATGATGGGGTGTAATTTGTTCTTAATCTAGGACAAAAGTTCGGCACAACATCGTGGGCCGAAGGGCCTGTTCTGTGCTGTAATTTTCTATGTTCTATAATCCTAATTGATTTAGTCTCTCCTCCTATGACAGTCCAGCCATCCCAGGAATCAGCCTGGTAAACCTTCTCTGCTCTCCCTCCATAACAAGAACATCCTTCCTCAGATAAGGACACCAAAACTGCACACAGATTAATTCTATTGAAGAGGCTTGTTTTGTGCCATTTAAGTTCTCAATCCAATCGTACTTCACATTTGCTTTCATGTCACATCTGGAATTTTCTACTTGCAAACTTACTTAAACAAACAGCAATCAAGCTCAGGTTGACCTTGGGATCTGGTCAGCTTTACCCTGTACCCGTTTCCTTCAAGGCACAAGCCAGGTTAGCAGCTGAATATCACAGCCGCATTCTTGAAGGCAGACCATCCACGAGCAACACTGCAGCAGGCCGGCTATATTACATAGAACATACAGTGCAGAAGGAGGCCATTCGGCCCACGATGTTGTGCCGAACTTTTGTCCTAGATTAACCTGCACGTCTTTGTGCTGTGGGAGGAAACCGGAGCACCCGGAGGAAACCCACACAGACACGGGGAGAACGTGCAGACTCCACACAGACAGTGACCCAGCAGGGAATCAAATCTGGGACCCTGGCGCTGTGAAGCCACAGTGCTATCCACTGTGCTACCGTGCTGCCCTGTGGTACCGTGCTGCAAATATTATTCACTTTCCACACATATTATCAAGATATTTCATGATTCATCAAAAATTAAGGTTTGTACTTTGCTATCTCACAATGTAGTTTTGTATAATTGTACCAGAATAAATGTTTTGAGACCTGTACATCATGCTTCAGGTTTCAGGCATGTGCATTTCGGTGTTACATACGTAAAAAAACACTTCTACGTTAAAAAAAAAATTTAGTGTACCCAATTCATTTTTTCCAATGAAAGGGCAATTTAGGATGGCCAATCCACCTAGCCTGCACATCTTTGGGTTGTGGGGGCGAAACCCACGCAAACACGGGGAGAATGTGCAAACTCCACACAGACAGTGACCCACAGCCAGGATCGAACCTGGGGCCTCGGCGCCATGAGGCAGCAGTGCTAACCCACTGCGCCACCCTGCTGCCCATAAGAGCAATGGTATCTAACTGCATTTTGAATAGCCCAAGCATCAATGCCTTTATTAACTGGCCTGGTCAATTATTCCAGTTATCACTCTTTGAAAAAAGAACTTAAGTCAAAAAAGTCTGGAATGACACAAAGCCATTCGGCCCATCAAGCCCATTCCCTCTGATAATCTACCATGGATTCTTCCAGCCCCTCACATTTTCTCTGGAGAATATTAAGAGTTGTGCTACAGATCAGCTTTAGGACAATGGAAGATACAGACAAGGTCAATTTGGCCGCGATTCTCCGCAACCACGATGGGTGGGAGAATAGCGGGAGGTCCGCTCCCGCACCTCCCGTTATTCTCCCACACCCCCCCCAAAATGGCGTGTCCGGTTTTCCGACACGCCGCTCGGAGAAACGCGGGCCGCCGTTTATCACGGCGACCGGCGATTCTCCAGCCCGGATGGGCCAAGCGGCCTGCCGTTCCCGACCTGTTCACGACGGCGGCAACCACACCTAGTCGCTGCCGTCATGAACATGGCGCGCCAGGTAAGTGTGGGGCCTAGGGGGGGCGGATCGGGGATCGAGCACCACGACCGTGCTCGGGAAGGGACTGGCACGCGATCGGTGCCCACCGATCGTCGGGCCGGCGTCTCAAGGGGACGCACTCTTTCCCCTCCGCCGCCCCGCAAGATCAAGCCATCACGTCTTGCGGGGTGGCTGAGGGGAAAGACGGCAACCGTGCATGCGTGGGTTTGAGCTGTCCAACCCGTGCATGCGCGGCTGACGTCATTAGGCGGCGCCGCGGCGTCATTCTTGGCGTGCCGGGCCTTGAAGCCAGGGACAAGGCCCGGCCACCGAGTTTCCCGGTACGGCCTGTCTATCCCCCCGGGTAGGGGAGAATAGGGGGCCGGGAGAGGCTTCCGACGCCGTCGTGAACCTCTCCAGGTTTCACTACGCCGTCGGGCCTTCGGAGAATTCCGCCCAAAGTATGTAGGCTCACTTTCCTGGACAGTATGCAATTACATCAAAATGGTTCCGCTTCTCCATTTTAAGTCCCCTTTTCACTCACTCCCATTTACTATTTGCTGTTGCTACTTGCCTACAATTTATGTGATATTCTGAGTCATCTATATCAATATTTGATGTGCATTAATGACAGCTTTTCTCATCCTGAAAACTGTCTTGTTTCCAGCGCTTGCATTGCTCATGTCTTCCTTTTTCATACGGGATCAGGCCTGTTGTGCTTTGTGCATTTTCTCCAATGCATTTAAATGCCTTGCCAACCATACCAAACACAAAAGCCTGCAAATTCCTCGTGTGTTAGCTTCCAACTGTGCTTCCAGCGGAACAGGGTCGGATCCGAGGAAATTCCAAGCCAATACTTCCATGGGACTAATTTGTTTTCCATGATAGATTCTGATGCTCATGTTCTGGTATCACATTGAGCACCGGTTTGCTTTCACACTGCAGGTATTGGAATGCTAATTTCTGAGGAAGTTGAGACTGTGACATATCAGAGGACAGAAATTGTGTGTACTATTTACAATTCTTTCTTTAATTGAATATCCAAGAGGCTTCCTGCCAGCACACCAGAAGGTTCAATCTCTAGTATCAGCAGTAATATTACCCAAACTGAGATTTCAATGTTCCACTCTGCTTTTGTTTAAATATGGTGGTCACAGAGTAACTACCGCTGTACTGGAGACTAACTGCCTTTCCTCCATCTAAAAGACCCCTTTCATAAGATGAGCAGCAGTTCACACAGTTATCAGACAAGGGGCGTGATTTAACAAAGTCCCATAGCGAGCGCGTTTAGCAGCATGTTTCCCGAAGCTTGCAGCGCCGAGAAACACAACGCTTTTAAACATCATTGGGGTTCGGTGGGGGGCCTCAGTGGGGACCACGCGGCCGAGGCCTGATTTTCTGCATTGAGGAGCTCAGCTTGCCGTAACTCTTTAGTGTAACGAGAAATTGGGATGCCATTTTTAAATGCCGTCCCGATCTCTAGTCAGAGGGACAGAGTCACATGGGACCAAAACAGATGAGGGTCCTGGGCACACTACAAATTTGCCCAGATAGCTGAGCAAACCACATTCACTGGGACATAGGGGAAACACAGACTCACCATCAGGGCAATTTGAATCATGGAAGTCAAAAGTATTGAGTGTTGAAGAGTCCACCGTTGCTGAGTGTAATGCCAGAGCTACATCAATAAAGGCAGAATAAGTATGGCCACTTTCTACACTTTTGTAAATGCAAATAAGAGGCCCAAAAACTATTTGAGGGCCCCTTTGTAAAATTGGACTGCCCGTAATGCACCCTGTTGTGTTCAGAAAAATGTGGTCGGCAGGTGGCCTAATTTTCAGTCCTTTAAGGGGTTGCTGGAGGTTGTGTGGCCATCTAAAATGGCCGCCCGCAAAGGATAAAGGGAATTGTGGTCAAGCCAGGACACAGACAGTGCAAAGGAAAACCAGACTGAACTGAAACTTGCACCTGTTAAAGGTCAATCACCGATTTCCCCAGGACAATTGTGGTGAATGTAACATGGCAATTCACACTATACCTTTGTAAGCTCAGTAGCGTTATCCGACCACTAGGGGGAGTAGCTCTGGGAATGCTCAGGAGCTTGTACAGGGCTCCGCCCATGACTCCTCCCCCTAGTGCTGCTGTATAAATACACTTGTCCAGAGTCAGCCTGCAGTTCACTGAGAGTTCATCAACGGGTAACTGGCTGGCTCTGTAGTAAATCGATTAAAGCCTATATTCATATCGGAAACACGTGTCTGGTGAATTGATGGTTCCATCAACAATATACTCAAATTAAGAAATAGCAACAGTAGCAGACTCTCCGGCGCCACCTCCCCTTATTTGGAAAGGCAGACGCACTTGGAACAATAACGACTAGGACCCGCCCAACCATCAAGGTACCCACCCCTAATTGGCCAGTATCGATCAGAGTGATCGAGACCCTATCGATCCATTGGATCCTGAGTTAATCCCGCCCAAAAGGGCGCGAAAGAGAAGGAGGATAAGAAGCCCTGCGCACTAGGGATCGGCCTCTTTTGGGCCCGGCCTGTGCCCACTCCAATTGCAGCGTAACGACCAGCCAAGTTCAAGACCGCGATCGCTCCCTGAGAGAGACGAGCCGCAGCCGAGACAAACCTGACGGCTTCCAGCCAACACACGTGGGGACTCAGATAAAGGCCTTATCTACCTGCACAGAGCCGGTCATCCAGAAGTTAAGTAATGGTCAGCTTAGTTGATAGGTGTAGTGTATCATTGCACAGAGAGATAAGTCTTGTGTTTAATAATAAACTGTCTTTTGAATTAACATACTGGTTATGTGGTCATTTGGTCAATACAAGAAACATACTCGCTGCTTGTGATTTGATAATAAAGTGGCAACAGTTGTCACCAAGACAAGAGGCTGGATTCTCCGCCGGCGGGATTCGCCGTTGCGCTGGCAGTGCACCCACGCCCACGGGTTTCACAACAGCGTGGGGTAACCACAATGGAAAATCCCATTGGCAGGTGGCGGGAACGGGGAATCCTGCTGCCGGCGAGGGTGCTCTGCCCAGGAAAATGCAGCTGTCGGACCGGAGAATCCCGCCCACGTTTGTTAAAAACATGGAGCCATAAGGTTCAGGAGTTCCCTTTCCTGTGCCCTCTGCAATGCTAATGACTGTTACCGGCTACCAGTTTGCCCGAGGCCCAATAGTGCGTGGGCCTTCGGTAGCCCGTGTGCAATTTTTTAAAGAGGTTAAGGCATTGGGGGGAACTCTTCTAGTTGGAGAATTTCAGCAATTTTGAGAAGCTCTACACTGTCCCCATACTGCATTTCACAGCGGCACTCCAAAAGGCAAACGACATGACAGCACTCAACGCTGTCTCAGCGACGTGAGCCGATACTGCGGAGAGCTGCTGGGTCACCGACAAGAAATGGCCACTTCAGTGAGCAAGGCACTGAAGAGATACCAACACCCAGGGGCTAACCACTCAAGCGTGAGTCAGCACCTTCAAAAGAGAACAGCAATTGTGTATAAAGATCTCATTGACAATGTTGCAGAAACATTGATGTAATGGAGGATAATTGTAGACTCCAGACAGACTGCTGGGATACCCAGCAACATATAATTGTGCCTCTTCCCGATAAGGCTGAACCACAGACTCTCTAATATGCTATTTGTTTTGTTCAGTCACTGTTAGTGATGGGCTAGTGTTCATCTGTAAAGAAATAGGCGTCATTTTTACTTCAAGTGGTCCTGTTTAAATTCTTACGAAGCATTGCAGCAGCTGTGAAGATCTCCAGTTCGCACCAGAGACTGCTCAGAGTTTGCTATGCTGGTCCGCACAGCTGTAATAAAGTAGCTGCTGGTCTCTTAAAGGGTTTCGAAGAGAGGAAACATTCCTGCCTCTCCTTCATTTTTTTTTTTTAAAAAGCGCATTTTGTTCAAACTTGTATCAAAGTAGGTCACAGCAAATAAACACCCCGGGAAACATTCTTCCCAACAATCAACTATACAGTTTGTACAGATTTTTCTCCTTTTTCACCCCTCCACTCCCCATCACCCCCCCCCCCCCCCCCCCCCCCGCAACAAACAACTCCTCAAACACAGTCACAAACATCCCCCAACTTTTTTCAAACTCCGCTGCTGAGCCCCTTAATTCATACTTTATCTTCTCTAACCGCAGGAAGTCATACAGGTCACCCAACCATGCTGCTACCCCCGGTGGCGATGCTGACCGCCACGCCAGCAAAATTCCCCGCCGTGCAATCAGAGAGGCGAAGGCCAAGACATCGGCCGTCCTCCTCTCCATGAGCTCCGGCTTCTCTGAAACCCCAAATATCGCCACCAAAGGGTCCGGGTCCACTCCCTCCTCCACTATCCTGGCTAAGACCGCGAACACTCCCACCCAGAATCTTCCCAAGTTTTCACAACCCCAAAACATGTGCGCATGATTCCCTGGCCCCCACCCACACCTCTCCCACTCATCTGCTACCCCCTGAAAGAACCCACTCATTCTCGCCCGAGTCATATGCACCCTGTGCACCACCTTAAACTGTATCAGGCTCATCCTTGCACAAGAGGAGGTCCCGTTTACCCTTCGCAGTGCCTCACTCCATACTCCCCAATTGATCTCCATTCCCAACTCCGCTTCTCATTTCTCCTTGATCTTCATCACCCACTCGCCTCCCTGCTCCCCCAGCCACTTATATATATCCCCAATTCTTCCCTCCCCTTCCACATCCGGAAGCAGCAGTCGCTCCAGCAGGGTGTATCCCAGCAATCTAGGGAACCCCTTCCAGATCTTTCGTGCAAAGTCCCTAACCTGTAGATACCTGAACTCACTACCCCTCGGCAGCTCTGCCCTCTCCCTTACCTCCTCCAGACTGGCGAACCCTTCCTCCAAATACAAATCCCTCACCTTGACCAGCCCCACTTCCCTCCACCTCCTGTCTACATTATCCACCCCCCCCCCGGTTCAAACCCATGATTCTCGCACAGAGGCGTTAGCACCGACATCCCTTCCACCCTAAAATGCCTCCTCAGCTGATTCCATATCTTCACCGTGGACTGCAGCACTGGGCTCCCTGAATACCTACTCGGAGCCATTGGCAATGCTGCCATCACCATAACCCTCAAACTAGACCCCTTACAAGATTCCTCCTCCATCCTAACCCACTCTACCCCTTCTCCTTCCCACCACCGCCGCACCCTGTCCATATTCGTCGCCCAATAATAATGAAGCAAGTTTGGCAACGCCAACCTCCCCTGCTGCCTCTGCAGCAGGGTCCTCCCCACCCTCGGCACCTTCCCCGCCCATACAAAGTCAGAGATGATTGTGTCCACTTTCCGAAAAAAGGCCTTTGGTATAAAGATCGGGAGAGCCTGAAAGATAAACAAGAACCTCGGCAGAATATTCATTTTCACCACTTGGACCCTCTAGCCAATGTTAAGTGCAGTGTGTCCCACCTCTCAAGATCCTCCCTGGCCTCCTCCACCAGCTTTAAGTTCCACTTATGGAGCCCCATCCATTCCCTCGCTACCTGAACCCCAAGGACCTAAACCTATTCCTCGCTACTGTAAATAGCATCCCCCCAAAATTAGCCCGCTGTGCCAGCTCATTCACCAGGAATACCTCGCTTTTCCCTATATTCAGCTTGTATCCCGAGAACCCTCCAAACCTCCCCAACAGGCCCATAATCCTTCCCATACTCTCCAACGGATCCGAAACATACAGCAAGAGGTAATCGGCATAGAGTGACACCCGATGCTCCCTCTGTCCCCTCATTATCCCCTGCCACACTGCCGACCCCCTGAGAGCCATCGCCAATGGCTCTATGGCCAGCACAAACAGCAGCGGCGACAGCGGGCACCCCTGCCTTGTACCCCTGTGTAAGTCAAAGCTTCGTGAGCTCGTATCATTCGTCCTCACCCTCGCTCTTGGCGCCACATACAGCAACCACACCCATGCCACAAATCTCGGCCCAAACCCAAACCTTCCCAAAACTTCGAACAAGTACCGCCACTCCACCCAATCAAATGCTTTCTCCGCGTCCATGGACACCACAACCTCCGATACCAGAACTCTCGACGGATTCATCACCACATTCAACAGCCGTCTTATATTACTCACGAGCTGTCTGCCCTTCACGAAGCCTGTTTGATCTTCTGCAACGACCCCCGGGACACAATCATCCATCGTCCCCGCCACCAACTTAGCCAAAATTTTCACATCCGTGTTCAATAACGATATGGGTCTATACGGCCCACGTTCCACCGGATCCTTCCCTGTTTTGGGGATTAGTGTGATTACTGCTTGCTTCATCGTCTCCGGCAACTCCCCCTTCTCCAGTGCTTCATTAAACGCCCCCAATAGATGTGGTGCCAGGTCCGCCGCAAATTCCTTATAAAATTCTGCCGGTACCCATCCGGCCCAGGGGCCTTCCCCGACTTCATACCCGATACTATCCAGCACCTCCCTCAGCCCCAGGGGCTCCTCCAACGCCTGCCTCTTTGCTTCCTTCACCTGGGGAAATTCCAGCTCGTCCAGAAACCACCCCATGTCCCCCCCTTCTCTCCTCCTGGGTCTGCCTCACAAAGTCCCTGGTAATACTCTCTCTAAATGCCTCATTTATCTTCCCTGGCTCTGACACCACATCCCCAGCCCCAGTCCGGATCTTCAATATTTCCCTGGACGCAGCCTGCCTCCACAGCTGGTGCGCCAGTATGCAGCTCGCCTTCTCTCCATACTCGTATTGCACCCCTCTTGCCCTACCCAGTTGCCCTACCGCTCTCCCTGTTGTCAGCCTGTCAAATTGCCCCTGTAACTTTTTCCTCCTCGCCAATCCCTCCACGGTGGGCACCCTCGAATATTCCCTGTCCACCTCCACTATCTCACTCACTAGACGGTCATGTTCCGCCCTCCTTTCCTTATTCGCACGAACCGTAAATGAGAATTTCTCCCCGGACCACTGCCTTCAGTGCTTCCCAAAAAATGCCCGGCCACACCTCCCCATTCTGATTGAACTCCACATAATCCCTAATCACCAACTGCACCTTATCACAAAAACCTCCATCCGCCAACAACCCCGAGTCAAACTTCCACCCCGGCCTCTGCTCTCGTCCCGTACTGAACCGAATATCCAGCCAGTGGGGTGCATGGTTTGAGATAACTATCCCCGTATACTCTGCCCCCTCCACCCCAACCAAAATCCCCCCACTCACTACAGAGTAATCAATCCTCGAATACGCCTTATAGAAGTGTGAAAAGAAGGAATACTCCCTTCCCCCTGGGTTCTGAAAGCGACATGGATCCACCATACCCTTCCCCTCCATAAACCCACCCAGCTCCCTTGTCATTCGTACCCTACCCATCGACCTGGGGCTCGATCTATCCACCCTCGGCTCCAGGACACAGTTAAAATCTCCTCCCATGATCAACTGGTACGTGGCCAAATCCGGGATTGCTGCCAGCAACCCCCTCATAAAACCCACATCATTCCAATTTGGGGCATACACATTTACCAACACTACCGGTGCCCCTTCCAATACCCCGCTCACAATCACATATCTCCCACCTGGATCCCTCACCTCCTTCGCACTCACAAATCCCATTGTTTTGCTAATTAAAATTGCCGCACCCCTCGATTTCAAATCAAACCCCGAGTGAAAAACCTGCCCGACCCACCCCTTCCTTAACCTAACCTGGTCCTTCACACGGAGGTGTGTCTCCCGCAAAAAGACAACCCCGGCTTTCAAGCTCCTGAGGTGCGTGAACACACGCGACCTTTTAACCGGCCCATTCAGTCCCCGGATGTTCCACGTTACCAACCTTACTGTCTTACGCCTCTAATCCCCTCTACCGTCCATCATCTTCCACACTTAACTCCTGCCCCTTTAATTCCACTCTGTACCTAGCCCATCCAAGATGGCCCCTTTCTTCGCCCTTGACCATGTCATCTCTCACCCCCTGCCGCGTCGCAGAAAGCCCCCCCCCCCCGCTTTTCCCCTTCTTCCCCCCAACTTCCCCTTCCCCCTCTCCCCGGCCACCCCTCTTGGCCACCGCCGCACTTCCATTCACGAGCATAACCTGCTAGCGCGGCTGCCCCTGCCCCAAAGGCACATCCTAATGAACCCCCCCCCCACTCCTCAGCTCAAAGAAAAAGGCCTCCTGCTGGCCTTACCCTCCCCGGCCCAAACAAGGACTTCTCCTGAACTCCAAAAGCAAACAAACAGATGTGGAACACAAACAGTCCCATAAAACAGGGGGGGGGGGGGGGGGGGGAGACATAAACTTTTCACCCCTACAACTCCTTACACTCTCAACATTGAACAGAAACCCCCCCCCCCCCCCCGCACAAAAAAAGGCGAAAATCCCCCAAATCTCCACCCACTTCAGACATGCTTCCGACCATTACATAGCGCCAGCACCCCGGTTCCCAAGCATTGTCCACTCAGTTTTCCCCCATTTATGCTCCTTAATGAAGTCTTTGGCCGCTTCTCAGACCTCGAAATACTCCCGGCCTCCGAACGTCACCCATAATTTCGCCGGGTAGAGTACCCCAAACCTGATCTGCCGCCGGTACAGCACCGCCTTGGCCTTGTTGAAACCTGCCCGCCGTTTTGCCAACTCGGCTCCGATGTCCTGATAAATCCAGATGTTATTTCCCTCCCAGTCGCAGCTACGCTTTGCCCTGGCCCACCGTAGAATTTTCTCTTTCTCCACAAGTTTATGGAGTCTCACGATCACCGCCCGTGGCGGCTCCCCAGCTCTAGGCTTTTGCCTCAGAGACCTATGCACTCGGTCCACTTCAGATGCCTTATCCAGCACCCCTTCTGCCACCAGTCCCTCCAGCATCCTCGAGACGTGCCTCATGGCACTCACACCTTCCACTCCTTTGGGCAGGCCCACTATTCACAGGTTCTGCCTTCTCGAGATATTCTCCTGCTCCTCCACCTTTGCCCTCTGTTTTACAGAGGTCTCCTAGGAGCCCCACCTCTGCCTCCAGAGTAACCACACAATCGCTGTGGTCCGAGGTCACTCCTTCAATCTCCCGAATCTATGGCCCCTGCACCTCCAAACACCTCTCCATCCGCTCCAAAGTACTCTTCAGAGGTGCCACAGCTTCTGCAATGGCCTTTGCATGATCCTCATGCATTTCTTTCCTCTGTTTATGGAATTCCTCCTTGATAAAAGTCATCAGTTCCTGTATCTGGGGCCTTACAGCTTGCCCCTCCCCCGCCTGCATGCTGGAAGAGACTTTCTGTGAAGCACAAGACTGTTTCAGCTTTCCAGCTAAACCTCTGTTTTCTGCCGGGTCCGGTGATCAGAAGACATACCATTCCAGGGGTAAACTACTCCTTTAACATTCGCCTACGCCTTTTCATCAAAATTCCACCCGGATCTGGGTAAAAAGAGCCCTTTTCTGTGACTCTGAACAGGAACAGCCCTTTATGTGACCAATCACTCCATGGTCACAAGCGGAAGTCTCCCGTCTCTCCTTCATGAATAATTGGTTACATTTTTGACTTTTCTCTTCACTTGAGATTTCTTGCTGCTCTTAGGATCCCACTGATTGCGTGAGGATGGGCTGGCTCTTCACAGAATCGGGCAGGGAAAGTGCCCCACATCATTCCTCCACTCCCAGGCCTCTGCTCGGATCCGCAGCTGAGATAGGAAACGTAGGATTCAAATCAGTGCTGCTTTGAGCTGGTGCAAACTCCACATGGACAGGGACCCGGGGCTGGGATCAAACCCAGGTCCTCGGCGCCATGACACAGCAGTGCTAACCACTGCGCCGCCGTGTCGCCGATAATTCCTGAGCAAAAGACAAATTCTGTGTTAACTGCTCGCCATTGCCTCAAATGACCTGTATTAAATCACTGACCTGAGCTTTCATTGGTTCCCTCCTCCATCCGCTTTAGACGGGAAATAAGAATACTGGTCTGAATTGGTCTGGTATACCTTAAAATGGAACACCAGTAAAAACTGGGAAATAAGGGGTGCAATCTAATGGCCTCGTCACACCCGACTCGGTGACTTGCTGCGCAGTCACATCTAGCGAGATCCAGATGAATATATTGAAGGAAAATTGGTCAAGCTTCAAAGTTTGATTGAAATGTGATGCAATAATCATCATCTGGTTAGGAGGGGTTATCGGGTTACCGGGATAGGGTGGAAGTGAGGGCTTAAGTGGGTCAGTGCAGACTCAATGGGCCGAATGGCCTCCTTCTGCACTGTATGTTCTATGTACTAATCTGAGACATGGCCCGTGTACCCACCAGAATCCACTTGAGAATGTTTTGTTTATTAAACAGTCAAGAGTAACAAAGATTTGAAAATGAACTCTGTAACGTTCCACATATCACACTGACCATCGAACAACAAGGAAACGTCACAGTTCTGTATTGGTACCAATACAAAGCTTTATCAGCTCATTTTCCACACAAAACACCCAAACACACGGTATCACCCCTCACAGATTCCTCAACCGAAACGGAGGATAAACCTGAATAGGTGTTATCATCTCAGAAATGATCTGTCCATCAAATTGTTCCCGGTATCAGAGCCATTCTCCGTCCAGGAGCCGCAGCTGTGCAGGCCCCTCCCACACGGCCCAATCTCACCGCAACCAAATCCTGGCATCCACATATTTCCCTGGCACTCAAGGTTCAGTTGAACATCCTTGACTTCCAGCGTGTTTGACCCGCGGTGATGTGCCAGTTACAGGAAACACTCACCACACCAGCAATAAAAGCATCAGCAATCTGCAAAAGCATTTCTTCAACTGCGCCATCAGGTGACCCATTTGGATAAATGTCACACAACAGGTCCCACAGATCTTCTTGCTTCAAACCGGATTGCCTTCAGGACTCATACATCCCCCTGAGCCCGATGTTCCAGAACCCAGGTATCTTAGAAAAAAATTGCCCTTCATTCCGGCAACAGAAAAGGAAGGAAACGGCAACAGCAGCCTCCAGGCATTTTCAGCCACCAGCAGGAATAAGCAGCAAACGCAACCTGCAGCTGTGAAGTGATCTCACAGCCAACAAGGCCAATTCCTTATTCGCAATAGCCTTCAGCTGTGAAGCTAGAGGCTGTTTCCAGTCAAAGGGAGTTAAAGTGACCGTCAGCCTATAACCAAGATCAGGGCTCCATCCTGGAAGCTTTTGGTAGGACAGGCAGGCAGCAGCTGTAGTTGCCGCCGTTATGGTCCACAATATTTAAAGATGACATGAAGGCCTCACGGATGGCCCCTCGTGCCCCTCCCCCCCTCAGCCCAGGGGTGACACCTGACCTGGAACCCTTCAGCCCCGCAACCAGGCCTAACCAGTGCCCTTGAGCTGCTTGCCGGAAAATGGAAATGGCTCCTCACCTCCTCAGTTCCCCTCAGCAGCCAGTGCGCCAGCTTCATGTTTTTAAAAAGGAGTACGAAACGAATCCCGTGTGATTTCACACTGGGGAGCCGGTTAATTCCCGGGAGGCCGTTACATTCGACTTCAATCTCGCTGATGAAATTGAAATGAATGCAAATTAGGGTTAATAATATGCTCGCCATATTTGGACGAGGTCCAGAATTTGCCATCGTGAAAGAGCCGGTTAGATAGCATACTGATGGACAGCACAGTGGCGCAGAGGTTAGCACTGCTGCCTCACGGCGCCGAGGTCCCAGGTTCGATCCCGGTCCTGGGTCACTGTCCGTGTGGAGTTTGCACATTCTCCCCATGTCTGTGAGGGTTTCACCCCCACAACCCAAAGATGTGCAGGGTAGATGGATTGGCTAGACCCCTTAATTGGAAAAAGAAATAATTGGGTACTCTAAATTTATTTTTTAAAAATAGCATACTGATTTCTCAATTTTGGCCTTTCCCGCTATTTAACCGGCACATCCGGATCCGTGCCCTGTGCAAAGCGGTGGCTAAATTGAGCCCTTCATTGTTTTAAAAAAAAATAAATTTAGATTACCCAATAATTTTTTCCAATTAAGGGGCAATTTAGCGTGGCCAATCCACCTACTCTGCACATTTTTGGGTTGTGGGGCGAAACCCACGCAGACACGGGGAGAACGTGCAAACTCCACACAGACAGTGACCCAGAGCCGGGATCGAACTTGGGACCTCAGCGCCGTGAGGCGGTTGTGCTAACCACTAGGCCACCGTGCTGCCCCGAGCCCTTCATTGTTGACAAGTTGCTCACTGAAATATTTTCCAGTCACAAATCTAAAAATTTTTTTAAAAAGCTACAGATGCTGCAAGTGACAGAATACGAGCAGAAAGTGCTGCAAATAGACAGCGGGTCACCAGGCAGCTGCAAAGTGAAAGATGGTTTAATGCTTCCCCTCAAACATGAACCTTCCTTTTATTTCAGATGCTGACCTCTTGCTGTGCATTTCAAGTGCTTTCTGTTGTATATCTAGAAATCGGTGACAACAGCAGATTTCTTTATTTTAAAATACCCTATCCCTTCCCTGGCAGCCTTTTTTCCTCTTCTCTCTTTGGTACTGGCACTGGAACAGCTAAGCTAGTCAAATGACCGAGAGTCAGTGATTCAATTGGCAGAGGCTGTGAGCACAAGGTACAGAGAGTTCAGAGCGTGGTAGAAAGGACTGGATGTTATTGGTGGTTCAATCATCCCTTTGTGGTCCTGCCTGCCACAGCATCTTAGTCTTGGTGACTAAATAAGTATCCCAGGGACAGAAGAATAGGTTGAGATTTTATACCCAAACGCAAATGGACCTAATACCAAGATACTCCCTCTGATTCGCTCTCTGACTATACGCTCCCTCTGATTCGCTCTCTGACCAGGCCTCTCATTATACGTGAGATACCCTCAATTACGACACAGGAGAGAAGATTGGTAATTCAAAGGCTTTAATCATCAGAGAACTGAACAGCAGCCGAGAAGTGTGCTCATCACATGCTGCCGAGTGAGCCTCATCTAATATACCGTTTCCTGGGGGCGGAGCCAGAGGCGGAGTCCTCCAGGGTTCCAAGCCCGGTCTTAAAGGGCCAATGTATTAAAGGTAAGGTACAGTTACAGCAGCTACTGATACCATTCATCACATTCACCCCCTGTTTAAAAAAAAACACGTAGTCCGTCGGGGGTGAAGTGGAGTTATAAGTTCAGTCTTGTGGGTGGTCTGACCGTCCGTGCTGACCTTCTCCGCTCCGGTGGTGGTGCCGCGGATACGGTCGGTTTTGATGGTGGTATATCCGGGAGCAAGGTTGACTGAGCCTTTGCCCGCCTTGGAGCAGAGGGAGGGGGGATCCGGGGTGACTAGGGTGATCAGTGCCGGCGCCGGCTGGGAAGGCAGGGGGCGCTATGGGGGGCGCTGTCGGGGTGGGCAGTCGGTGCGGGGAGCGTCGGTAGGAGGGGGGGGGGGGGTCGGTGGGGAAAGCGTTGGGGTCGGTGGGCGAGCCAGCGGGTGCCAGATCTCGCAGGGAGATGGTATCCTGCCTGCCGTCGGGGTTCTCGACGTAGGCGTGTTGAGGGTTCGCGTGTAGCAGTTGGACCCTCTCGACTATTGGATCTGTTTTATGGCTCCTCACGTGTCTCCGGAATAGGACTGGTCTCGGAGACGTCAGCCAACGTGGAAGCAAGACCCCAGAGGTGGACTTCCTGGGGAAGACAAACAAACGATTGTGAGCGGTCTCGTTCTTGGCCGTACAGAGGAGCGACCTAATGGAATGTAGGGCAGGGAGTGTCGTGGCCGTTGATTTGTACCCGCATCATTGAGTTCCGCAGGTGCTTTGGCCGCGATTGATCGAGCGTGATCGCTCCTAGTTGCGGGTAGTCAGAGGCCTCGGTTAAGTCGGACTCACAAAATGGCCGCCTGGAGTCACAAAATGGCCGCCACTGTCGGTCGCAAGTGTCGGGGTTCGAAGATGGCCACCACCAAGATGGCCGCTCCCATGACTTGCACGAGGTCGATGACCTGTCGGAAGTGGGCGTGTCCAGCCACTGCGTGGCCGCGTTGCGGGGCCTGTGAGGCTGGGAGCTTGATTTCTGGGCCTGGTGAGGATTTTGTTTGTGGCCTTTGGGCCCAGCCAGGCAGACTTTAGCGAAGTGCCCTTTCTTCCCGCAGTCGTTGCAGATCGCGGAGCGGGCCGGGCAACGTTGACGTGGGTGCTGGCCTTGCCCACAGAAATAGCATGGGGAACCCCCGGAGTGAGCGGATCGCCGCGCGGTGCAGGCCTGTAGCGTGGCCAAGTTTGGAGGGGATCGAGAGGGGTTTGCAAGGTCCGCAGAGTATGTACGGAGGTTACGGTGGGCCGTTTCTAGAGAAGAGGCGAGCGTTACCGTGCCTTGGAGATCCTTTGCCCCGTCTTCTAGGAGCCGCTGCCGGATGTACGAGGACCTGATACCGGACACAAAGGCATCGCGGATATGCAAGTTCATGTGGGCTTCTGCCGTCACTGCTTTAGGGTTGCAGTTCCTCACGAGCGCAGCGAGTCTCTCCACGTACTCGTCCAGCTTTTCCCCGGAACGCTGGCTGCAGGTTGAGAGCAGATGTCCGGCGTGTACCTTGTTAATCAGCTTTACGAAGCGTTTCTTCAGGATCTCGACCGCAGGTTCGTAGATCTTAGCGTTCTCGATCACGGAGGAGAGTCGGTAGCCCACATGTAGTAATCTCAGCTTGCGAGCGCCGTCGACGTCAGTCGCTGAGGCGTCAAGATAGTCCTCAAAGCACCGGAGCCAATATTTTAAAATTTCCGGGGCTTCCGACGACCGAGCGTCCAGGATGAGTTTCTCCGTCTTCAGAGCGTTGTCCATCTTGATGCGTCTGATGATTAAATTGAGATACCCTCAATTATGACACAGGAGAGAAGATTGGTAATTCAAAGGCTTTAATCATCAAAGAACTGAACAGCAGCCGAGAAGTGTGCTCACCACATGCTGCCGAGTGAGACTCATCTTATATACCGTTTCCTGGGGGCGGAGCCAGAGGCGGAGTCCCCCAGGGTTCCAAGCCCGGTTTTAAAGGGCCAATGTATTAAAGGTAAGGTACAGATACAGCAGCTACTGATACCATTCATCACAATACGCTCCATCTGATTCGCTCTCTGACCAGGCCTCTGACTATACGCTCCATCTGATTCGCTCTCTGACCAGGCCTCTGACTATACGCTCCATCTGATTCGCTCTCTGACCAGGCCTCTGACTATACGCTCCATCTGATTCGCTCTCTGACCAGGCCTCTGACTATACGCTCCCTCTGATTCGCTCTATGACGAGCCCTCTGATTCCCTGACCAGGCCTCTGACTATACGCTCCCTCTTATTCTCTGACCAGCCCTCTGATTAAATGCTCCCTTTGATTCGCTCTCTAACCAGGCCTCTGTCTATACACTCCCCCTCATTCGCTCTCTGACCAGGCCTCTGACTACACGCTCCATCTGATTCGCTCTCTGACCAGGCCTCTGATTATACGCTCCCTCTAATTCGCTCTCAGACCAGGCCTCTGACGAGACGGTCCCTCTGATTCGCTCTCTGACTATACGCTCCGTGTAAGACCTTCTCTGACCAGGCCTCTGACTATACGTTCCCTAAGATTCGCTCTCTGACCAGGCCTCAGACAATAGGCTCCCTCTGATTCGCTCTCTGACCAGGCCTCTGACTATACGCTCCCTCTGATTCGCTCTCTGACCAGGCCTCTGACTATATGCTCCTTCTGATTCGCTCTCTAACCAGGCCTCTGACTATACTCTCCCTCTGATTCGCTCTCTGACAAAACCTCTGACTATACACTCCCTCTGATTCGCTCTCTGACCAGGCCTCTGACAATACGCTCCCTCCGATGCTCTCTCTGACCAGGTCTCTGAGTATACGCTCCCTCTGATTCGCTCTCTGACCAGGCCTCTGACTATATGCTCCATCTGATTCGCTCTCTGACAAAACCTGACTATACGATCCCTCTGATTCGCTCTCTAACCAGGCCTCTGACTATACTCTCCCTCTGATTCGCTCTCTGACAAAACCTGACTATACACTCCCTCTGATTCGCTCTCTGACCAGGCCTCTGACTATACGCTCCTTCTGATTCGCTCTCTAACCAGGCCTCTGACTATACGCTCCCTCTGATTCGCTCTCTGACCAGGCCTCTGATTCGCTATATGACCAGGCCTCTGACTATACGCTCCATCTGATTCGCTCTCTGACTAGACCTCTGACTATACGCTCCATCTAATACCTTCTCTGACCAGGCCTCTGATTATACGCTCCCTCTGATTCCCTGACCAGCCCTCCGATTATGCGCTCCCTCTGATTCGCTCTCTGACTACACGCTCCCTCTGATTTGCTCTCTGACCAGGCCTCTGACTCTACGCTCCCTCTGATTCTCTCTCTGACCATACACTCCCCCTCATTCGCTCTCTGACCAAACCTCTGACTATACGCTCCCTCTGATTCGCTCTCTGACCAGGCCTCTGATTATACGCTCCGTCTGATTTGCTCTCTGACCAAACCTCTGACTATACGCTCCCTCTGATTCGCTCTCTGAGGAGCCCTCTGATTCCCTGACCAGGCCTCTGACTATACGCTCCTTCTTATTCTCTGACCAGCCCTCTGACTATACGCTCCCTCTGATTCGCTCTCTGACCAGGCCTCTGACTATACGCTCCATCTGATTCGCTCTCTGACTATACGCTCCCTCTGATTCGCTCTCTGACTAGGCCTCTGACTATACGCTCCGTGTAATACCTTCTCTGACCAGGCCTCTGACTATACGCTCCCTCTGATTCGCTCTCTGACCAAACCTCTGACTATGCGCTCCCTCTGATTTGCTCTCTGACCAGGCCCCAGGCAATAGGCTCCCTCTGATTTGCTTTCTGACCAGGCCTCTGACTATACGCTCCCTCTGATTCGCTCTCTGACCAGGCCTCTGACTATATGCTCCTTCTGATTCACTCTCTAACCAGGCCTCTGACTATACGCTCCCTCTGATTCGCTCTCTGACCAGGCCTCTGATTATACGCTCTCTCTTATTCCCTGACCAGCCCTCTGATTATGCGCTCCCTCTGATTCGCTCTCTGACTACACGCTCCCTCTGATTCGCTCTCTGACCAGGCCTTTGACTATACGCTCCCTCTGATTCGCTCTCTGACCAGGCCTCTGACTATACACTCCCTCTGATTCTCTCTCTGACCAGGCCTCTGACTATACGCTCCCTCTGATTCGCTCTCTGACCAAACCTCTGACTATACGCTCCCTCCGATGCTCTCTCTGACCAGGCCTCTGACTATACGCTCCCTCTGATTCGCTCTCTGACCAGGCCTCTGACTATACGCTCCCTCTGATTCGCTCTCTGACCAGGCCTCTGACTATACTCTCTCTCTGATTCGCTCTCTGACCAAACCTCTGACTATACGCTCCCTCTGATTTGCTCTCTGACCAGGCCTCTGACTATACGCTCCATCTGATTCGCTCTCTAACCAGGCCTCTGATTCGCTATATGACCAGGCCTCTGACTATACGCTCCCTCTGATTCACTCTCTGACTAGACCTCTGACTATACGCTCCATCTAATACCTTCTCTGACCAGGCCTCTGATTATACGCTCCCTCTGATTCGCTCTCTGATCAAGCCTCTGATTATACGCTCCCTCTTATTCCCTGACCAGCCCTCTGATTATGCGCTCCCTCTGATTCGCTCTCTGACCAGGCCTCTGACTCTACGCTCCCTCTGATTCTCTCTCTGACCATACACTCCCCCTCATTCGCTCTCTGACCAAACCTCTGACTATACGCTCCCTCTGATTATGCGCTCCCTCTGATTCTCTCTCTGACCATACACTCCCCCTCATTCGCTCTCTGACCAAACCTCTGACTATACGCTCCATCTAATACCTACCCTGACCAGCCCTCTGATTATACGTTGCCTCTGATTCGCTCTCTGTCCAGGCCTCTGACTATACGCTCCTTCTGATTTGCTCTCTGACCAGGCCTCTGACTATACGCTCCCTCTGATTCGCTCTCTGACCAGGCCTCTGACTATACGCTCCCTCTGATTCGCTCTCTGACCAGGCCTCTGACTATACTCTCCCTCTGATTCGCTCTCTGACAAAACCTCTGACTATACGCTCCCTCTGATTCGATCTCTGACCAGGCTCTGACTATACGCTCCCTCTGATTCGCTCTCTGACCAGGCCTCTGACTATACGCTCCATCTAATACCTTCTCTGATCAAACCTCTGACTATACGATCCCTCTGATTCGCTCTCTGACCAGGCCTCTGACTATACGCTCCCTCTCATTCGCTCTCTGACCAGGCCTCTGACTATACGCTCCCTCTGATTCGCTCTCTGACCAGGCCTCAGGCAATAGGCTCCCTCTGATTTGCTCTCTGACCAGTCCTCTGACTAGACGCTCCCTCTGATTCGCTCTCTGAGGAGCCCTCTGATTCCCTGACCAGGCCTCTGTCTATACGCTCCTTCTCATTCTCTGACCAGCCTTTTGACTCTACGCTCCCTCTGATTCGCTTTCTGACCAGGCCTCTGATCATACGTTCCCTCTGATTCGCTATATGACCAGGCCTCTGACTATACGCTCCATCTGATTCGCTCTCTGACCAGGCCTCTGATCATACGTTCCCTCTGATTCGCTATATGACCAGGCCTCTGACTATAGTCTCCCTCTGATTCGCTCTATGACCAGCCCTCTGATTCCCTGACCAGGTCTCTGACTATAAGCTCCCTATTATTCTCTGACCAGCCCTCTGATTATACCCTCATTCTGATTCGCTCCCTGACCAGCCCTCGGATGACACGCTCCCTGTGATTCGCTCTCTGACCAGGCCTCTGACTATACGCTCCCTCTGATTTGCTCTCTGACTATACGCTCCCTCTCATTCGCTCTCTGACCAGGCCTCTGACTATACGCTCCCTCTGATTCGCTCTCTGACCAGGCCTCTGATTATACGCTCCCTCTGATTCACTCTCTGACCAGGCCTCTGACTCTACGCTCCCTCTGATTCGCTCTCTGACCAGGCCTCTGATTATACGCTCCCTCTGATTCGCTATATGACCAGGCCTCTGACTATACGCTCCATCTGATTCGCTCTCTGACTAGACCTCTGACTATACGCTCCATCTAATACCTTCTCTGACCAGGCCTCTGACTACACGCTCCCTCTCATTCGCTCTCTGACCAGGCTTCTGACTAAACGCTCCCTCTGATTCGCTCTCTGACCAAACCTTTGACTATAGTCTCCCTCTGATTCGCTCTCTGACCAAACCTTTGACTATAGTCTCCCTCTGATTCGCTCTATGACCAGCCCTCTGATTCCCTGACCAGGTCTCTGACTATAAGCTCCCTATTATTCTCTGACCAGCCCTCTGATTATACCCTCATTCTGATTTGCTCTCTGACCAGGCCACTGACTATACGCTCCCTGTGATTTGCTCTCTGACCAGGCCTCTGACTATACTTAGAACTTAGAACAGTACAGCACAGAACAGGCCCTTCGGCCCTCGATGTTGTGCCGAGCAATGATCACCCTACTTAAGCCCGCGTAACCCGTATACCCGTAACCCAACAATCCCCCCATTAACCTTACACTACGGGCAATTTAGCATGGCCAATCCACCTAACCCACACATCTTTGGACTTTGGGAGGAAACCGGCGCACCCGGAGGAAACCCACGCACACACGGGGAGGACGTGCAGACTCCACACAGACAGTGACCCAG
Source organism: Scyliorhinus canicula (assembly GCF_902713615.1). Taxonomy (NCBI): domain Eukaryota; kingdom Metazoa; phylum Chordata; class Chondrichthyes; order Carcharhiniformes; family Scyliorhinidae; genus Scyliorhinus; species Scyliorhinus canicula. Next base: position 11,099,599 of record NC_052173.1, on the reverse strand, counting down.
CCGGGAATCCAACCTGGGACCCTGGAGCTGTGAAGCATTGATGCTAACCACCATGCTACCGTGAGGCCCCTAATATTATACGCTCCCTCTGATTTGCTCTCTGACCATATGCTCCCTCTGATTTGCTCTCTGACCAGGCCTCTGACTCTACGCTCCCTCTGATTCGCTCTCTGACCAAACCTCTGACGATACGCTCCCTCGGATTCGCTCTCTGACCAGGCCTCTGATTATATGCTCCCTCTGATTCACTCTCTGACCAGGCCTCTGACTCTACGCTCCCTCTGATTCGCTCTCTGACCAGGCCTCTGATTATACGCTCCCTCTGATTCGCTCTCTGACCAGGCCTCTGACGATACGCTCCGTCTGATTCGCTCTCTGACCAGGCCTCTGACTATACGCTCCATTTAATACCTTCCCTGACCAGCCCTCTGATTATACGTTGCCTCTGATTCGCTCTCTGACCAGGCCTCTGACTATACGATCCCTCTGATTCGCTCTCTGACCAAACCTCTGACTATACGCTCCCTCCGATGCTCTCTCTGACCAGGCCTCTGACTATACGCTCCCTCTGATTCGCTCTCTGACCAGGCCTCTGACTACACGCTCCCTCTGATTCGCTCTCTGACCAGGCCTCTGACTACACGCTCCCTCTGATTTGCTCTCTGACCAGGCCTCTGACTATACGCTCCCTCTGATTCGCTCTCTGACCAAACCTCTGACTATACGCTCTCTCCGATTCTCTCTCTGACCAGGCCTCTGACTATACGCTCCCTCTGATTCGCACTCTGACCAGCCCTCTGACTATACGCTCCCTCTGATTCGCTCTCTGACCAGGCCTCAGGCAATAGGCTCCCTCTGATTTGCTCTCTGACCAGGCCTCTGACTACACGCTCCCTCTGATTCGCTCTCTGACCAGGCTTCTGACTAAACGCTCCCTCTGATTCGCTCTCTGACCAAACCTCTGACTATAATCTCCCTCTGATTCGCTCTATGACCAGCCCACTGATTCCCTGACCAGGTCTCTGACTATAAGCTCCCTATTATTCTCTGACCAGCCCTCTGATTATACCCTCATTCTGATTCGCTCTCTGACCAGCCCTCGGATGACACGCTCCCTGTGATTCGCTCTCTGACCAGGCCTCTGACTATACGCTCCCTCTGATTTGCTCTCTGACCAGGCCTCTGACTATACGCTCCCTCTGATTTGCTCTCTGACCAGGCCTCTGACTACATGCTCCCTCTTAGTCCCTGACCAGCCCTCTGATTATACGCTCCCTCTGATTCGCTCTCTGACCAGGCCTCTGACTATACGCTCCCTGTCATTCGCTCTCTGACCAGGCCTCTGACTATACACTCCTTCTGATTCGCTCTCTGACCAGCCCTCTGATTAAATGCTCCCTCTGATTCTCTCTCTGACCAGGCCTCTGACTATACACTCCCCCTCATTCGCTCTCTGACCAGGCCTCAGGCAATAGGCTCCCTCTGATTCGCTCTCTGACCAAACCTCTGACTATGCGCTCCCTCTGATTCGCTCTCTGACCAGGCCTCAGGCAATAGGCTCCCTCTGATTCGCTTGCTGACCAGGCCTCTGATTATACGTTGCCTCTGATTCGCTCTCAGACCAGGCCTCTGACTAGACGCTCCCTCTGATTCGCTCTCTGACCAGGCCTCTGACGATACGCTCCTTCTGATTCGCTCTCTGACCAGGCCTCTGACGATACGCTCCCTCTGATTTGCTCTCTGACCAGTCCTCTGACTCGACGCTCCCTCTGATTCGCTCTAGGACGAGCCCTCTGATTCCCTGACCAGGCCTCTGACTATACACTCCCCCTGATTCGCTCTCTGACCAGGCCTCTGATTAAATGCTCCCTCTGATTCGCTCCCTGACCAGGCCTCTGATTAAATGCTCCCTCTGATTCGCTCTCTGACCAGGCATCTGACTATACGCTCCCTCTGATTCGCTCTCTGACACGGCTCTGACTATACGCTCCGTGTAATAACTTCTCTGACCAGGCCTCTGCTTATACGCTCCCTCTGATTCGCTCTCTGACCAGGCCTCTGACTATACGCTCCCTCTGATTCGCTCTCTGACTAGGCCTCTGAGTGTACGCTCCCTCTTATTCCCTGACCAAACCTCTGACTATATGCCCCCTCTGATTCGCTCTCTGACCAAACCTCTCACTATACGCTCCCTCTGATTCACTCTCTGACTAGGCCTCTGACTATACACTCCCTCTGATTCGCTCTCTGACCAGGCCTCTGACTATACGCTCTCTCCGATTCTCTCTCTGACCAGGCCTCTGACTATACGCTCCCTCTGATTCGCACTCTGACCAGCCCTCTGACTATACGCTCCCTCTGATTCGCTCTCTGACCAGGCCTCTGATTATATGCTCCCTCTGATTCGCTCTCTGACCAGGCCTCTGACTATACGCTCCCTCTGATTCGCTCTCTGACCAAACCTCTGACTATACACTCCATCTGATTTGCTCTCTGACCAGTCCTCTGACTCGACGCTCCCTCTGATTCGCTCTATGACGAGCCCTCTGATTCCCTGACCAGGCCTCTGACTATACGCTCCCTCTCATTCTCTGACCAGCCCTCTGATTAAATGCTCCCCCTGATTCGCTCTCTGACCGGGCCTCTGATTAAATGCTCCCTCTGATTCGCTCTCTGACCGGGCCTCTGATTAAATGCTCCCTCTGATTCGCTCCCTGACCATGCATCTGACTATACGCTCCCTCTGATTCGCTCCCTGACCAGGCCTCTGACTATATGCTCCATCTAATACCTTCTCTGACCAGGCCTCTGATTATACGCTCCCTCTGATTCGCTCTATGACGAGGCCTCTGACTATACGCTCCCTCTGATTCGCTCTCTGACCAGGCCTCTGACTATACGCTCCCTCTGATTCGCTCTCTGACCAGGCCTCTGACTATACGCTCCCTCTGATTCGCTCTCTGACCAGCCCTCTGACTATACACTCCCTCCTAGTCCCTGACCAGGTCTCTTGCTAAATGCTCCCTCTTAGTCCCTGACCAGGTCTCGGACTATACGCTCCCTCCTATTCCCTGACCAGGCATCTGATTATACGCTCGCTCCTATTCCCTGACCAGGCCTCTGGTTGTGCGCGCCTTCTTATTCCCTGACCAGGCTTATGACTATACGCTCCCTCTGATTTGCTCTCTGACAAGACTCCTGATTGTACGCTCCCTCTCATTCCATGACCTGGTCTCTGATTATACGCTATCTCTTATTCCCTGAACAGACCTCTGACTATACACTCCCTCTGATTTCCTGACCAGGCCTCTGGCTATATGCTCCCTCTTATTCCCCCTCAGACCTCTGCCTTCTTTCATGTGCACATCAAATTGGGGAAGTAAATTGGCGAGGGGCGAAATAGCTGGGCCTTAACAGATATCTTTGCAGCATCCTTGAGCACGGGTGAGGTCCCGGAGGACTGGAGAATTGCTAATGTTGTCCCTTTGTTTAAGAAGGGTAGCAGGGAAAATCCAGGGAATTACAGACCTGTTAGCTTGACGTCAGTGGTAGGCAAACTGTTGGAGAAGATACTGAGGGATAGGATCTATTCACATCTGGAAGAAAATAGACTTATCAGTGATAGGCAGCATGGTTTTGTGCAGGGAAGGTCATGTCTTACAAACCTAATAGAATTCTTTGAGGAAGTGACAAAGTTAATTGATGAGGGAAGGGCTGTAGATGTCATATACATGGACTTTAGTAAGGCGTTTGATAAGGTTTCCCATGGCAGGTTGATGGCAAAAGTGAAGTTGTATGGGGTTCAGGGTGTACTAGCTAGATGGATAAAGAACTGGCTGGTCAACAGGAGACAGAGAGTAGTGGTGGAAGGGAGTGTCTCAAAATGGAGAAGGGTGACTAGTGGTGTTCCACAGGGATCCGTGCTCGGACCACTGTTGTTTGTGATCTGCATAAATGACCTGGTGGATGGTATAGGTGGTCTGATGAGCAAGTTTGCAGATGATACTAAGATTGGTGGAGTTGCAGATAGCGAGGAGGACCGTCAGAGAATACAACAAAATATAGATAGATTGGAGAGTTGGGCAGAGAAATGGCAGATGGAGTTCAATCCAGGCAAATGCGAGGTGATGCATTTTGAAAGATCAAATTCAAGAGCGGTCAATGGAAGGGTCCTGGGGAAAATTGATGTACAGAGAGATCTGGGAGTTCAGGTCCATTGTACCCTGAAGGTGACAACGCAGGTTGATAGAGTGGTCAAGAAGGCATACAGCATGCTTGCCTTCATCGGACGGGGTATTGAGTACAGAGTAGGCAGGTCATGTTACAGTTGTATAGGACTTTGGTTAGGCCACATTTGGAATACTGCGTGCAGTTCTGGTCACCACATTACCAGAAGGATGTGGATGCTTTGGAGAGGGTGCAGAGGAGGTTCACCAGGATGTTGCCTGGTATGGAGGGTGCTAGCTATGAAGAACGGTCGAGTAGATTAGGATTGTTTTTGTTGGAAAGACGGAGGTTGAGGGGGGACCTGATTGAGGTATACAAAATTATGAGAGGTATGGACAGGGTGGATAGCAACAAGCTTTTTCCAAGAGTGGGGGTGTCAGTTACAAGGGGTCACGATTTCAAGGTGAGAGGGGGAAAGTTTAAGGGAGATGTGCGTGGAAAGTTTTTTACACAGAGGGTGGTGGGTGCCTGGAACGCTTTACCAGCGGAGGTGGTAGAGGCGGGCACGATAGCATCATTTAAGAGGCATCTAGACAGGTATATGAACGGGCGGCAACAGAGAGAAGTAGACCTTGGAAAATAGGAGACAGGTTTAGATAAAGGATCTGGATCGGCGCAGGCTGGGAGGGCCGAAGGGCCTGTTCCTGTGCTGTAATTTTCTTTGTTCTTTGTTCTAATGGTTTCAAAATCACATACAATATAGTCAGAATAAGTCTGGATAGCAGGAGTTACTGTTGACTACTGATGTCACAGTGGTTGAAGCGAGTAGTATTGATGCATTTTAGAGGAATCTAGACAAGTCTATGAGGGAGAAGGGAATAGAGTGTTATGATTGTACATTTCGATCAGGAAAAATGGGAGGAAACTCAAGTGGAGCATAAATACTGGCATGGGCTGGTTGGACCAAATCATCTGTGCTGAATATCATATTTAATCTAATGGAAAAAGCCATTGAAAAATCACAATGGTCAAATATGTAGCTACAATAGAAGCCAGGCCCTTTTCTTTCTGTACTGGTAAACAAAGCTTGGGTGTAGGGGAGGGGGAATGGGACCTCCCAATCCAGCAATGTTGTCATTCTTACATCGCATCTACTTTTACATAAAAGGAATGGATTCCCATTTCTCTTTTGCAAGTTGTTTAAATTCAATTCAAATTGTTGTCCTTTGAGAAATCGCTGTGGTCACTCTGTGCTCCTTAGTGGTATTTATCTTTTGTCCAATAGATTTAGACTCCCAAAAGTCTTAAGAAAGTTTGTTTCTCTACCAAAATGAAGTGGAAATTAGCTTATCGCTGCTATAAAGCAGTCATATCAATAAGCAGAACAAGGAGCAACATGCTACACTATTAGGGTTGAAAATCTGTCAAGTTCCTCACCAGTTAACGGCATACAGGGGTAGAAAGTTTGGGACGCTCAGCACAGGGTATTTCTGAGTCAGGTGCTAAGGCTAAGATGCTAACCAGGGGCTGGTTTAGCACACTGGGCTAAATCACTGGCTTTGAAAGCAGACCAAGGCAGGCCAGCAGCACGGTTCAATTCCCGTACCAGCCTCCCCAAACAGGCGCCGGAATGTGGCGACTAGGGGCTTTTCACAGTAACTTCATTGAAGCCTACTCGTGACAATAAGCCATTTTCATTTCATTTCATTTGTTTGCCACTTTATTTTTCTTTTTTTTAAATAAATTTAGAGTACCCAATTTTTTTTTTCCCAATTAAGGGCCAATTTAGTGTGGCCAATCCACCTATCCAGAACTCTCACACATTCACATACACACTCACCCACACACACCTACACTCACCAACACGCACCCACTCACCCACCCACCCACATTCACACACACACTCCTGTGCACAAGAAACAGGACAAATCCAACCCAGCCAATTATCACCCTATCAGTCTACTCTCCATCATCAGCAAAGTGATGGAAGGAGTCATCAACAGTGCTATCAAGCGGCACTTACTCAGCAATAACCTGCTCACGGACACTCAGTTTGGGTTCCGCCAGGGTCACTCAGCTCCTGACCTCATTACAGCCTTGGTTCAAACATGGACAAAAGAGCTGAATGCCAGAGGTCAGGTGAGAATGACTGCCCCGGACATCAAGGTAGCATTTCACCTGGGTACTCTAAATTTAAAAAGAAAAAAAATGGTTTTGAACATCTCTATCAAATCTCCTCTCAGCCTTCTTCACTCTAAGGAGAACAGTCCCATCCTCTCCAATCTATCCTCAAACTGAAGTTTCTCATCCCTGGAACCATCCTTGTAAACCTCTTCTGCGCTCTCTCCAATACGTTCACATCCTTCCTATAGTGTGGCACCCCGAACTGTGCACAATATTCCAGCTGAAGTCTAACTAGTGTCTTCTACAAGTTCAACATCACCTCCTTGTTCTTGTACTCTCTGCCCCTATTAATAAAGCCCAGAATACTGTATCCTTTACTAACTCTCTGTCCACCTGTCATTCTACCTTCAATGATTTTTGCACATATACATGCAGGTCCCTCTGCTCCTGCATTCCTTTCCGTATTTCACCCCTTGTCCCTCCACGTTTGTCCGACCAAAATGCATCACCTCAATGCTTCCGGGAGGAAAATGGGCAAACATTTTTTTTTTGTGCACAGGTCTGTACACAGCACTACGAAACATCAAAACCTTCAAGCCCATAGAATCCATGAGCAGAAATGTTGAGTTAAATAATTTGGGGTACAGGGAATCTATAAAGTTCACCGTCATAACATGATACCGTTTAAATAAACACCAACGTTTTTTTCCTTATTATCTAATGTATTTCTTTTCAAATCTATTTATGGCCCACATATTACAGTGATGTCAAGTCTCAGTCCCCCACATACCAACATACAAAATGAGAATGTAATTCATTTTGTATTCTCTCTGAAAGACTCAGGTGATTTTTGAGTTTATGGGCTGGCAGAAGAGTGTGGGTGAAGGGCTTAAACCTCGGCCACAATCTCCCTTTTACCTCCGACAAGACAATAATCAGAGAAAGAATGAAAGGGCAGGCTGGAACATTTTCTTTGCACAGATCACGGTTGGAGTGTAGAATTTTCTGCGACAAATTGTTGTTAACATGGAGTCCTTAAATAGTTTTATTTAAAAAGACAGATGTTTGAAAAAGAGGAATAATGGGTATGGGGAGTGAGCAGGAGAGGGGAATTCGATTAAGTAGCTCATGTGGGCAAAACAGTGGCAGAAAACAGGGGTGGCACGGTGGTTAGCACTACTGCCTCACAGCGCCAGGGATCCGGGTTAAATTCCGACCTTGGGTCACTGTCTGTGCGGAGTCTGCATGTTCTCCCTGTGTCTGCGTGAGTTTCCTCCGGGTGCTCCAGTTTCCTCCCACAGTCCAAAGATGTGCAGGTTAGGTGGATTGGCCATGATAAATTGCCCCTTAGTCTCCCGGGATGTGCATGTTAGGTTACGTGGTTATAGGGATAGGGTGGGGCAGTGTACCTGGGTAGACTGGCTCTTTCAGAGGGTGGGTGCAGACACAATCGGCCGAATGACCGACTTCTGCACTGTAGAGTTTCTATGATTTATTGGGCTGAATGGCTTGTTTCTGTGCTGAGTCATTCTTATGATAATCATTTCCTTTCCCATGGTGTAGCAGAAATCTAGAACTTATCATGTTGGAATTATGGACATGAATCCATGCCCGAACACCACATGGCACCAATGTGCTCCAGCGCCCAACACCTCCCAGTTTGAATCTCTTGCGCCACTTGTCGGTGACAATACTCAATGTGATTTAAAAACTTGATATAGGGAGATTTACATTCCCAGCTTTTGTTATTATTGAAACACTGCAACATGCCCTTGGCCTACTTAACAATCAAATTACAGATCAGTAACAGCAATCCCAATCAACAGAAAACACTGAAGCAAAAAGGGAAAATGGATCAATTCACTTTTGTTTTTTAGTTTCACTCAGTATGTATATAGTAAATGACAGCCATTTTAAGTGCACTTGTACCTCCCTGTCCCTTACTATGATGTAGTGCTAAACTACACAGAGTAGGAGGGTTGGTATTGGTCTGTGCTGAATTAACTGATCTCAGTTGCAACTATAGCAATAGTCTGCAATTAGCATCAGCGCCCACGAGCTAAGGGAGAAACCAGACAGGTTTCCCACTCCTGATGACAATCTGATCCTGCTGGAAAGGTGGATGTTATATCTGGACAGTATTGTGCTTGGCTGTGATTCTTTTCATTGTTGAACAGCTCGGCTTTGATTCCATGAGTGCTGAGCACTCTCTCGTAGCTTGTCCAGCTATTCATTTGGGAGCCTACAAGGGCTGTTTGATCATTATATAGCACCATTAGTATAATAAAACATCTCAAGGTGCTTCACAGAAACGTTATAAAACAAAATAAGACACCTAACCACATAAGGAGATACTTGGACAGGTGCCCAAAGAGTTGGACAAAGAGGTAAATTTTAAAGAGCGTCTTAAAGGAAGAGAGAGAGGTAGCGACATGGAGAGGTTTAGGGAGAGAATTCCAGAGCTTAGGAGTCCCGGCAGCTGAAGGCACAGCTACCAGTGGTGGGGCGATGAAAATTGGGGATGCTCGAGACACCAGAATGAAATGAGCACAGAGCTCTCAAAGGATTAGAACATAGAACATAGAACAGTACAGCACAGAACAGGCCCTTCGGCCCTCGATGTTGTGCCGAACAATGTTCACCCCACTTAAACCCACGTAACCCGTATACCCGTAACCCAACAATCCCCTCATTAACCTTACACTACGGGCAATTTAGCATGGCCAATCCACCTAACCCGCACATCTTTGGACTGTGGGAGGAAACCGGAGCACCCGGAGGAAACCCACGCGCACACGGGGAGGACGTGCAGACTCCACACAGACAGTGACCCAGCCGGGAATCCAACCTGGGACCCTGGAGCTGTGAAGCATTGATGCTAACCACCATGCTACCGTGAGGCCTAATTCTTAAAAAAATAAATTCAGAGTACCCAATTTTTTTTTCCCAATTAAGGGGCAATTTAGTGTGGCCAATCTACCTACCCTGCACATCTTTGGGTTGTGGGGGTGAAACCCACGCAGACACGGGGAGAATGTGCAAACTCCACACGGACAGTGACCCGGGGCCGGGATCGACCCCGGGTCCTCAGTGCCGCAGTCACAGTGCTAACCACTGCGCCACGTGCCGCCCCCAATAGATTACAGAAATACGGAGGGCGAGGCCTTGCGAGAAAGTTGAAAGCAAGGATGAGGATTTTAAGATCAAGGTGTTGCTTAACGAAGAGTTAAAGTAAGTGAGCGAGCACAGGGGTGATAAGTGAATGGGACTTGGTGCGAGTTAGGACAGAAGCAGCAGAATTTTGGATGAACTCGAGTTTATGAAGGGTAGAATGGGGGGGGGCAGTCAATTACAATAGAACATTCAGAGTTAACAAGACATGGATGAGGGTTTCAGCAACAGAAGAGTGGAGGCAGCGGCAGAGTTGGGCAACGTCACAGAGGTGGAAATAGGCAGCCTTAGTAACGGTGTGGATATATGTTTGAAAGCTCCTCTTGGGGTCAAATATGATACCAAGGTTGCAAACAGTCTGGCTCAGCTTCAGACAGTTGCCAGGGAGAAGAATAGAGTTAGTGGCAAGAGAACAGAGTTCATGACAGGGGCCAAAGACAATGGTTGCAGTCTTCCTAATATTTAATTGAAATTTAGTTCTACTTAAATAAAAAGTTGGATAAGAATTAAATTTGATCCTTGGCACACTACAAATAGGAAGCATGATCCAGCACTCTATGAAATCATGCTGACACAATGCGCTTTGAAGACAGGCTGTTGGGAGAATCTCCAGATAGATTTAGCTGATATAAAAGCCTGGGGAAACCAGCTCTGAATTGCTAGCTCATTAGCTGCCATATTGACTGCAGGAATTATTTCACGCAGAGTATCTGCAACATTATAAACTTTAAATAAAAACGTATAGTTAGAAGTTTATGAGTGTGTCAAGACAGACATAGTTGGCAATGCAATGATGCCACCAACCAAATCACTGCTTGTTCGAACAGTTTTGAGCCTGAGACAGGAACTCAAATTCCCACTTCACCTGACTTTCTGCATTCTTTCTCCTTTTCTCAGTTCTTCTGAGCACTTGGGACTTCTGCTGGGATCCAGTTGCCCTCCGATACCTCACCTACTGGATAGTGTTTGTCAGCTGGCTCAGTCACAGGGAGCATCGTGGCCATGCCCAGTCTTGTCACCACCCAAAGGGGTCTGTCTCTACAATTACGTCAATTGCATCTGAACACATGAGATTAGGCAAACTTAAAGCAAACCAGGGTTAGAAACTGGAACCTTTTGATGTGTCAGGCTCCATTTTTTGCCAACAGGGCTAAGAATGAAAGTAACAGAACTCCTGGAAGGCATGGTTTACAGTTTTGTATATGTCTTTAATTCTAGACATTTGCTGTCAAAAATACTCAGAAAATACACAATAAAATGCTACCTGAACACAGCGAAAGTGCATCAGTACTGAGTTAAGTGTTGTTTTTTGGTAGGAAAACACAGGGAGACGTTAGATTACATGTCTACAGATGAAATCCCAGTTACATTTTGTAACACGGGATCAGAAAAAGTGTACCGCAGAAGGAAGCCATTCGGTCCATTGAATCTGTGCTGGTTGGCTCCTCAATTGGAGCTATCCACTCTAATTTAGTTTCCTTGCTCTTTCCTCATACCCTTTTGTATTCTCCCTTTTCCAATATTTAGCCAATTCCCTTTCAAATATATCTGCCACAGTAGACACTGGTGAGAGAGAACTCCACTGGCTGTCAACTTTTTCTGTGAAGTGAATTTTTTAAAAAACTTTCCTCCTCATCCTTTAGGTGATCATTCAGAATCTGTGCCCCCCTTTCTTTACTGAATCACACCACCCAATAGAAACAACCTCCAACTGATTTTCTTTCTCTCTCAAAGCCTTTCAAAAGCTTTCTGCCCGAGGTAAATATGGACTGAGGACCACCTGTCTCCCCCGCCCCTTCATAACAATAACAGTTTGTGATTTGTATAAACATTTAAACCACGCTTGATATGATGCCAGGCATCAGCTGACATTCCCCCCCCCCCCCCCAAAAAAAAACAAGGCTCAAGTGTGCTTGTTACAGGGGATTTCATTTGACATCAAGGGGCAATGTCGCAGCTCTTGCAAACATGTCAAGAGGGGGCTGACAGTCACTTTTAACATGTTTTAACTTCTTTCATTCATTACCCGGATCAGCCCAGTCAGGGAGGAGAGGGGGTGGGGGGGGAAGAGAGAGAAAAAACAGCAACGCAGAACATCCTAAGCTGCACATCCTGACCTCAAAAACACACACTTTCAATCAGAACATTCATTTGCAGAAGGAACTGAGAAATCGGAACGAAAAGCCCTTTTAATACCCCCTCCAAAATCAGTGTTATTACAAGCAGCGCCGGTTGATCTATTAAAAAAAGACGCAGTTCTGCCCCCAGTGAATAGTGCAGCCTGGGCACATGCAGGGCTAGAAATCGCTCAGGATGAATAATGCCGCACAACAGGCTGAAATTAAACTACCGGGGGGGGGGGGGGGGAGAAGCAGAATGAAGGGGAGGCTTTTCTACCCTCTGTTGTCGCGGTTGTTACATTTATTTAGACGCGCCACCTTTAGTTAAAAGGATTGGGAACAGACTGACCGATGATCTCCTGGAGCTCGTAGGCATCTCTTGCATTTGGCCATTGGGACCCGGCGAGCAGCTCCTCCGCCATGACGCTGTGACTCACAATGCGGCGAGAGTGAGAACAAGGCTGGCTGCTGTAGAGAGAGAGGAGAGAGGGAGTGCTCAGCAACTTTCCACAGACTGAGCCACACACACCTCGCAATACAAGAGGGACAGGCACAATCCAACTGACAGCCTCATTGTTTTGCACACACATACCTTGAGAATGTAAGCGAGCCAAGCATGAGTGGTCGGGCTGTGATGGGCGATGGGGGATATATCAATCCCATGAATTTCCTGTTATTTGCACCATAGCAACACTGGTCTCAGGCGTCTGAGCTGGGTGTCTCTGTTGGCGGAAGGGGATTGAACCTTTCAGCACCTGCCCCAATTCAGGAGCAAAAGCAAATGACTGCGGATGCTGGAGTCTGACAAATAGACAATGCTGGACAATCTCAGCAGGTCTGACAGCCTCTGGGGAGAGAGAAGGGAGCGAACGTTTCCGGTCTGGATGACGGTGTCAAAACTCTTTGCCCCAATTCAGGAGTTGCTCCAGGCTAGGCAGAGGTTCATTGGAAGAGAAATTCTCTTCTGCTGGGGCAACTGGTGCCACCCTGCTGCCTCTGTGGTAGAAATTTATCTTGGGCAGTGGTGCAAAATAGGTGGTGTTGGATCAACCACCCATTATTCTATCCTATGGCAGTCAATGGAATTAAATATCAGGTACTGTTTAACTGGGCAGCTAATTCCACTCTGCCCATTTTACACCACCGCCCAAAGAATTTCTACCCCTAAGTCCCTCCCCTGCCCCACAACTCAGCTAGAAGGGGTCAGAATCACAGGAAAACCCATCAAATCCCTGACTCTCAGGGTGGGGTGGCAGAGTTTCCAGGCATAAGTGGCAGATAGTCAATTCAGCCTGTGTTGTCTTATAGCCAGTTGTTGGAGGTTGACTGGGATTTTTCTGTCAGACTCTAGGTTCCCACAGGCAGCAGGGGACAGTACATCTGCCGGAGGTGACCTCCCAATGGCAGGCAGGGAGAGACGGGCTCACACTCCAGGACAGCCTAAATATGCATTCCTGCCTGGATTTGGCAGCAGCCATAGACTGCCCTCTGCAGAGGCACCGCCTCCCCCTTGGCCCATTCGCCTGCCTTTTCCCCATAACCCTGCAATATTTTCCTTTTCAAGTATCCAGACAATTTCCTTTTGAAAGTGACTATTGGATCTGCCTCTAACACCCTTTCAGACAGTGCATTCCAGATCACAACAACTCCTTGCATCTTATTCCTCGTCTTTCCTCTAATTATTTCATCAATTACCTTCACTCTGTGTCCTCTGGCTAGCAATCTTCCTGTCCGCGGAAATAATTTCTCCTCTTCCACCCTCTTCGACAGTATTAGGAAAAAGGTTGTCAGGAGCAGTTTTGGCCTCTCGAACTCTGATAATGGTGAGATTGTAAATGAAAGTAAGGAGGTGGCAAACATTTTTTTTGTCTAAAATTTTAGAGCACCCAATTCATTTTTCCAATTAAGGGGCAATTTAGCGTGGCCAATCCACCTACCCTGCACATCTTTGGGTTGTGGGGGCGAAACCCACGCAGACACGGGGAGAATGTGCAAACTCCACACGGACAGTGACCCAAAGCCGGGATCGAAGCTGGGACCTCGGCGCCATGAGGCAGCAATGCTTCTTTTTTTTTCCGCCCTCCCTAACCCCGAGGCAGCAATGCTAACCACTGCACCACCGTGCTGCCTAGGAGGTGGCAAACATGTTGAATAATTACTTTGTGTTAGTAGAGGAAGAGGATAGGATAGCATCCCAAGGAAACTAATACTGACTCAGGGAAAGGGACTAACCAAAGTTAACACAAGCAAAATAACAGCAATGAAGAAAATAAAGGGACTAAAGTGTGACATAGCTCCAGAAAGAGATGATTCCATCCCAGAATTTTTTTTTTGAATTTTTTTCCAATTAAGGAGCAATTGAGCATGACCAATTTACCTACCCTGCACATCTTTGGGTTGTGGGGGTGAAACCCACACAGACACAAGGAGAATGTGCAAACTCCACACGGACAGTGACCAGGGGCCGGGGTCAAACCCGGGTCCCCGGCGCGTGAGGCAGTAGTGCTAACCACTGCGCCACCATGCCGCCCATTCCATCCCAGAATTTTATACGAAGGTTAGAAAATTAGATGCCCTAACGATTATAGATCATAGAATTTACAGTGCAGAAGGAGGCCATTCAGCCCATCGAGTCTGCACCGGCTCCTGGAAAGAGCACCCTACTCAAGGTGAACACCTCCACCCTATCCCCATAACCCAGTAACCCCACCCAACACCAAGGGCAATTTTGGACACTAAGGGCAATTTATCATGTCCAATCCACCTAACTTGCACATCTTTGGACTGTGGGAGGAAACCGGAGCACCCGGAGGAAACCCACACACACACGGGGAGGATGTGCAGACTCCGCACAGACAGTGATTACCTTCTGAAGTTCTCTTGATTTCTGAACCGGTCTTGAGCATTGAATCCCTGCAGTGCAGGAGGCCATTCGGCCCATCAAGTTTGCCCGATCCATGTCCCACCCTATCGTTGCAACCCCATAACCTAACCTTCACATCCCTGGACACTAAGGGACAATTTATCATGGCCAATTCACCTACTCCGTATATCTTTGGACTGTGGGAGGAAACCGGAGCACCCAGAGGAAACCCACGCAGACATGGGGAGAACGTGCAGACTCCACAATGACAGTGAACCAAGGCCGGAATTGAACCTGGGTCCCTGGCGCTGTGAGGCAGCAGTGCTAACCACTGTGCTACCGTGCCACCCCCGAATGTCATTCTGCTATTTAAGGTGAGAGAGAGAAACCCGGGAGTTATAGACCAATTAGCCCAATATCTGATGTCCTCATTTTTTTTGAAGAGATAACTAAAGTAGTGGACAGGGGAATGTCAATAGATGTTATTTATATGGACTTCTGATACAGTCCTTGTAAGAGGCTGACATTGAAGCTACTGTATTTGAAGGCAAATTATTGACCTAGTTAGCAGGAGAAACAGAGTAGGGACAATGAGCAGATACTCGAACTGCCAGAATGTGGCTGGACCTACAGACTCAATTATTTAACATAGTTATTTACAATTAGGGTTGTAATCCCTGGAATTTAGAAATGAAGAGGGGATTTAATCAAAGTTTCCAAAATATTAAGGGGAACTGAGCAGGCAGATAGAGAGGAACTATTTCCACTAATTGGCGAGTTCAGGAGAATTGGACGGACTTTTCAGGACTGAAATTAGGAACGACTTCTACACACAAAGGTAGTTAATGTTTGGAACTTTCCTTCGCAAATGGCAACAGATCCCTTCTGTTTAAATCTGAAATTGATAGATTTTTATTAGACCAAAGCATTAAGGATATGGGACAAAGGTGGGTCCATGAAGCTTGGTCACAGGTGAGCTATGATCTCATGGACTGGTAGAATATCCTTGAATGGTTTCATGGTCTCCTCTTGTTCCTATGCCCTTATCCCTTTACAATTTTGAACACCTCCATTAAATCTCCCCTTAATTATAGATCATAGAATCCCTACAGTGCAGAATAAGGCCATTTGGCCTGTCACGTTCACACCAACCCTTTGAATGAGCACTCTTTGTCCATTCCCCCCTATCCCCATAACCGCATAACCTAACCTGCACATCCCGAGACACTAAGGGGCAATTTATCATGGGCAATCCACCTAACCTGCATATCTTTGGACACTAAGGGGCAATTTATCATGGGCAATCCACCTAACCTGCACATCTTTGGACACTAAGGGGCAATTTATCATGGGCAATCCACCTAACCTGCACATTTTTGGACACTAAGGGGCAATTTATCATGGCCAATCCACCTAACCTGCACATCTTTGGACACTAAGGGGCAATTTATCATGGGCAATCCACCTAACCTGCACATCTTTGGACACTAAGGGGCAATTTATCATGGGCAATCCACCTAACCTGTACATCTTTGGACACTAAGGGACAATTTATCATGGGCAATCCACCTAACCTGCACATCTTTGGACACTAAGGGGCAATTTATCATGGCCAATCCACCTAACCTGCACATCTTTGGACACTAAGGGGCAATTTATCATGGGCAATCCACCTAACCTGCACATCTTTGGACACTAAGGGGCAATTTATCATCGGCAATCCACCTAACCTGCAAATCTTTGGACACTAAGGGGCAATTTATCATGGGCAATCCACCTAACCTGCACATCTTTGGACACTAAGGGGCAATTTATCATGGGCAATCCACCTAACCTGCACATCTTTGGACACGAAGGGGCAATTTATCATCGGCAATCCACCTAACCTGCACATCTTTGGACACTAACGGACAATTTATCATGGGCAATCCACCTAACCTGCACATGTTTGGACACTAAGGGGCAATTTAGCATGGCCAATCCACCTAACCTACACATCTTTGGACACTAAGGGACAATTTATCATGGCCAATCCACCTAACCTGCAGATCGTTGGACTGTGGGAGGAAACTGGAGCACCCGGAGGAAACCCACGCAGATACGGGGAGAACGTGCAAACTCCGCACAGACAGTGACCTAAGGCCGGAATTGAACCCGGGTCCCTGGCGCTGTGAGGCAGCAGTGCTAACCACTAATCGTCTCTGCTCTCAGGAGAACAATCCAAGCTTCTCCAATTTCTCCACATAACTGACGTCGCCCATCCCTGTTCCTTTCTAGTTCACTGTCCAATACTTTGTTTCTTACTTCAATCAGAGGTTCTTTCATAAGCACAAAAGAAAAGGCAGGAGGAGTGAACACAGGCTTCTCGTTTCCTCAAATTTGGGCAGGCACCCTCCCAAATGTTGCGCAGAAACTTTGGGAGGGTTGTGGGCTTGGGGGTGACTACCAACAGAGGGAGGGGCAAGACCACAGAGAGATTTGAAAACAACGATGAGAATTTGAAATCAAGACATTGCTTGACCAGGGAGCCAGCATAGGTCAGCAAGTAGAGGAATGAAAGTGGAACGGGAACCTGCCCTGAGTCCAGGCACAGGCAGCAGAGTTTTGGATGATGTCAAGGTTTACGGAGGGTAGAATGTGGAAGGCTGGCCAGGAATGCGTTGAATAGTCGAATCTAGAGGTAGCAAAGGCATGATGAGGGTTTCAGCAGCAGATAAGTTGAGGTAGGGGTGAAATCGAACAATGTTACAAAGCTGGAAATAGGTGTCCTTAGAGATGCCATTAAGGCTTATTTTGATGAGTGCTGCTAGATCATCCCCAATAATGTCAAGTTGCAACCTGGCCCCCAGCCTCTGCCAGATCATCCCCAATAATGTCAAGTTGCAACCTGGCCCCCGGCCTCTGCCAGATCATCCCCAATAATGTCAAGTTGCAACCTGGCCCCCGGCCTCTGCCAGATCATCCCCAATAATGTCAAGTTGCAACCTGGCCCCCGGCCTCTGCCAGATCATCCCCAATAATGTCAAGTTGCAACCTGGCCCCCGGCCTCTGCCAGATCATCCCCAATAATGTCAAGTTGCAACCTGGCCCCCGGCCTCTGCCAGATCATCCCCAATAATGTCAAGTTGCAACCTGGCCCCCGGCCTCTGCCAGATCATCCCCAATAATGTCAAGTTGCAACCTGGCCCCCGGCCTCTGCCAGATCATCCCCAATAATGTCAAGTTGCAACCTGGCCTCCGGCCTCTGCCAGAACATCCCCAATAATGTCAAGTTGCAACCTGGCCCCCGGCCTCTGCCAGATTCCAGGTTTCCCCGAGTGGTTCCCAGTCCCACAACTCAGTAAATAGTGTTATATTCCAGATTCCTCTGGGGTGCCAGGTTCCCTTCCCTCCTGCCAAATTCTGCCATAATCACTGGGCCCCAAGTGGCAGTATCCTGTCCTGTACTCTTCATTGCTTTCAGTACAATAGCAGGGGTTACACTAAGGAATTTAATGGCATGCTTCATGGTCCATCCCATTCTAGTCTGGGGATACTAAGATCAATAATTGCATTAGCATCACTTTCCATGGCCCATGAGATTAATTAACTCAGTGTAGACAATGATTAGGATATGGGATCTTCTTGATTGGGATGGCTCATTAGTACAGCATGTAATGCATTCACCCACTAAACCATCAAAGCTGCTTGCTAAAAATAGTTACTTGCAAATAATAATTGCAAAAATCTAGGATTGTTTTTACAAATTAATAATCAAGGTAAGGGTTATGCATTCCTTTAAGAGGAAAACTTATTTATCTAGTTTGTCACAAAAGCCCAAATATTATAAAGGAAAGTGTCAGCTCACTTGCATATATTTCTCATTTTTCATTTCTACTTTTTCACATACTATGGTTCTTGTTCAGGGGAGGCTTGGGATCTCTTTCGGTAGATTTCCATCTTCAATTACATCATGAATGGAAACACATGGCACTCCCGTGTATAATTTTATTTCACTGTAACTTTGTGATTTCAGCAAAGAGGTTCTGCACAAATGATTTGCTTCCAGGCTTCCTTGTGGCCAGGAGCTCTAAAACCATAAAAGCAAAATATGACTGTGAGGCAGCAGTAGCTCGAAAGATAAATGGGGTGTCCAGTTGGTGTTCAGCCAACAGGTTGTCCTTGTGATTCATATTGTTGTGAATCTGCCTGGAGACAGCAGTAGGGAGTATTCAAAGGGCCTCACTTGGTTTGCGTTTCTCCCAGTAACAAGTTTAGAACGGCAGTTTGGATAATAATCAAATGTGAATAGTTTATGGAGGAGAACCAGATTATAGACAATTGGGAAGGTCCATGAGATATACATATAGAACATAGAACAGTACAGCACAGAACAGGCCCTTCGGCCCTCGATGTTGTGCCGAGCAATGTGTTGATCATAGAATCATAGAATTTACAGTGCAGATGTATAGTGAAGGAAGTTGATAGGGACAAATACACAGAAGGCATAGTCAAAGAACAACAAAGGTATAATTGGCCAGACCCTGAGAAGGAAGGGAGGCATCCAGCAGTCTCAGAAAGCGGACACGTCAGTTTCCAGCCACCAAGCCTGAAGGCCAAGTTTACAGCAAACAAGCTTCTCAGTGTTAGTAGTCTAAGTCTTGGTGTGGTGAATATATTATGCCAATAATCCACCATTGTATTTGTATCTGTGCTGTTGCCCTTGTATTTGTATCTGTGCTATGCTGTTGCCCTTGTGGGCTTCTCCTATGGGCCATTGTATGGCATTATCCATAGGGGAACATGTTGGGACATGTATGGGCTCCGCCCATGGCTCCTCCCCTTGAAGGGAGGTCTAAAGAGCAGTCAACCTGTCGGCGGTTCTCAGTATTGGATCAGTCGCAGGCAGGCAGTGTTCTAAGTTGATTAAAGCCACGGTTTACTTCTACTCTTGTCTCGAGTGAATTGATGGTCACATCACTTGGTAACAGCAGTTTTAAAATATCTTTGTTGGACCAGGAAAAAGGCAGTTCCCAGGTTTGAGTATCACCCGTGTGGTAACTATAGCTGGTTATTCAATTTGGATGTTGTTTGGGGAACAGAGGAAGTCTTACAGAGTTCAGGGCCGGGATTCTCTGACAGCGCGGCTAAGTGTTGACATCGGCAGAAACACCGGAATGTTTCACGCCAGTATCAACAGGCCTCTGGCCCAACTATTCTGTTGCCCACAGTGGGCCAACACGGCGCTGGAGTGCTCTGCGCTGCTCCAGGTGCCGTACACAGGCCTGCGCTGCTCACCGTGGGTCCGCGCATGTGTGTGGCGGCCGCTTGCGCGGCATCACCGCGCAACATGGCGGAGCCACGCAGCAGGCCGACGCAGAAGAAGATAGGCACCCCCCAGGATCGCGCGCCCCCCGATCGCAGGCCTGGCCGTCGTTGAGGCCCCCTCCCCCCGCCTTCTGATCCCCCCCCCCCAACCAGGACGGCCACCACAGTCGCAGGTCCGAGCTCCCGCCGGGTGGAACCATGTTAGAACCACGCCGGCGGGAACTCAGCCGGTCGACCGCGGAGAATCGCCGCGGGGGCCTCTTTCATCGGCCCCCGACTGGCGCCGCATCAACCGTGCGCGCGCGCGGCTGTGAGCCATTCTCCAGTCGCCTGGAGAATTGAGCCCCGGCGTCGGACTGGCGTCACGTACTATCTCCGATTCTCCGAGCCAGCATGGTCTAGGAGAATCCCGGCTCAGATATCCTAGATATATTTTGTACGTTCTACATAAACAGTTTGTGTTCAGTAATTCATACATCTTAATTGCATGAGAGTAGAATAGTCCGGTTTGTGTGTATTTGTCTTTTCTTTACTGTAATAAATAGTCTTTAATAATTGTTACACAACGACTGGGCTATTTATTCTCACTGGGGTTTCACTTGTCTCATCACACCAAAACAAAACAAAACTATACACCTCCAC
This sequence comes from Scyliorhinus canicula, assembly GCF_902713615.1. Taxonomy (NCBI): domain Eukaryota; kingdom Metazoa; phylum Chordata; class Chondrichthyes; order Carcharhiniformes; family Scyliorhinidae; genus Scyliorhinus; species Scyliorhinus canicula. The sequence continues at coordinate 11,079,205 of NC_052173.1, read as the reverse complement.
GAACCGTGTTCCAAGTTTGGATACCCTCACATACTTCATGACACTATGGATTGTCCTGCTGAGACAGCCAAATCCTTTCAATGTGGCCCGGCCAGGTAGGTGAGGAAGTTTGTTGTGATTTTTTGGGGGGTTAATTGGATTTTCACTGAGGCATTTTAGGGGCAATTTAGCATGGCCAATCCACCTACCCTGCACAGCTTTGGGTTGTGGGGGCGAAACCCACACAGACATGGGGAGACTGTGCAAACTCCACATGGATAGTGACCCGGGGCCGGGATTGAACCTGGGACCTCGGCGCCGTGAGGCAGCAGTGATAACCACTGCGTCACCGTGCCGCCATTAAAAATAAATAAATGCCTGTAATTTTATCTCAGGGATCGGTTTCTCATGGGGCTTTCCTCTCTCAGTTTATGATGTGATCAAAGGGCCCTCAACTGAACTAGTGAGAAAATCAATTGGAGCCCAAGCTTGTTTTGCTGGTTGATTCACTTCCTCCTGGTTAATCAACAAAAAATTAATCAATTTTATCCTTTAGTTTTTTCACTGCTTTCAGGTCCTCAGGTCATGTATTGTCCTCCCAGAAGCTCTCCCCCTGGTTTCCCTATACAGGGCGATAGTTTCACTTGGGATCTCCAGTGATTAGGGACCTAACATGTAGGGACTCACAAGAGTGGACTGATGAAAGAATGTGGTTTCCAATGATCTCAGCTCCTTGAGAATTCCGGCATAAAAGCAAATACAGGGAAGGGAAAGATAAAGTTGGTTATCGACATGGAAAGAAGAGAAATGAAAAAAGATATCTGCTGGTTTTATATTAACAGATTATCGTGATTTTAGGACATTACGTAAAGTGTGACACACAACAGGCAGGGTATGTGCAGCCTCTAACAAAGGTAGCCCATTGTAGTGGCTGGCTGAACTACTGTTTCTTTGCTATTTGACAAAATATGAAACAGTTTGTCCTTTTGTTACATCTCACTGGCCAACTACTTACTGATTCAGAACGTTCACTCTGGAAGCATGCAAGGGGGAAAATGTCAGCTGTCTGTAGGAACAGCCTGATCGCGATTTGATAATACTGGATGGAACCAATTAACATCTTAGTTGTTCAAGACCAGTGCTGTAGAAAGTGGTTAATAAAGGAGGGTAAGGGCAGCACGGTGGCACAGTGGTTAGCATTGTTGCCTCACGACGCTGAGGTCCCAGGTTCGATCCCGGCCCTGGGTCACTGTCCGTGTGGAGTTTGCACATTCTCCCCATGTCTGCGTGGGATTCACCCCCACAACCCAAAGATGTGCAGGGTAGGCGGATTGGTCACACTACCTTCTAATTGGGTACTCTAAATTTATTTTAAAAAAATAAAGGAGGGTAAATAAAGGATGGTAGCGCAGTGGTTCACACTGCAGCCTCACGGCACTGAGGACTCGGGTTTGATCCCGGCTGTGGGTCACTGACCGTGTGGAGTTTGCACATTCTCCCAGTGTTTGCGTGGGTTTCACCCCCCACACCCCAAAGATGTGCAGGGTAGGTGGATTGGCCACGCTAAATTGCCCCTTAATTGGAAAAATGATTTGGATACTCTAAATTTAAAAAATAAATAAATAAAGGAAGGTAGAGTCGCCATAGTCCCAAGAGACCATAGGCTGCTTTCCCTTTTGAGGGGGAGAACTGACTGGTGGTGGTTTAACCTGAGGGTCATCACACCTCAGGCGAGGGGAAGGTTGAGAAGGTGGGGCCTTCATGAATAACCTCAGCCGGTATGCTACTGGCCTAGCTCTGCATCACAAATCAGCTGTCTAGCAAGTGAGCTAAAATACTACCCATTATTCATGCTGAAATATGCCTGTAGGTTTCATTTGCCTGTAGGTTATCCAATTTACAATTGTCAACTTTGTCCTCTTCAAAATGAAGATTGACTAGAACATTTGGCATCCAGTATCAAGGGTCCCTAGTTCAGATAAATCAAAGCTAACAACAAAGTGAAGCTCCCACCATTTTGCTACAATCTTCACCTTAACCTCACAAGGCTATCTCCTTTATATTAATGGGAATGGTTCTATTCTCACACCAACTATTGCAATGCATTTTTGTCAGACATTTCCAAGCAATGGCAATTTTAGTGAGACCAATCAGTTGACTAAGGAATTGGGTGAACCCAGACCCATGTAACCATACTTGAGCATGACTCAGCACCTCCATGAGAGAAAAACTAAAGCTAAACAAACATGTGGAGTGAAATCACAAGCTAAGCCTGACTCTGATGTTTACAGACATGTGCAGGTGACCCCTGCTGGAAAGTGTGTGTGAGGACACAATGGAACTCGGCTGTGATTTAGCTCCTGCTCCTCACAATTGAATAGCTTGCTGAGGCTCACACATGAAGAATAACTACATGAGTGAGAGACTGGGGGAAGGGGGTTTCCAAAATCCACAGAATTGTATCTCAGTGTGGGTCAATACCTTCAGAGGAAGGGAAAGAAGGAGCTGTCAGTTTTCTCCATTCTTCTGTAAATGCAGAGAAACAGTTGTTAACATAAGGGTTTTATACCACTGGAGGCCTTTCCACCCCCCCCCCCCCCCCCCCCCCCCCCGCCACAAAAGTACTGGGTGTGATAAACATTACCCGCTGGCACCGTCAAATCTGATGGCACGCAATAATGCGAGGATTTTCAACATCCAATTTGTGTGCACTGTTCAGAAAAGTGATTACAAAGTTTGGGAATCAATCAATGCAATGCTTTCCCATCTTTGTTTCCAATTAAGGGGCAATTTAGTGTGGTCAATCCACCTACCCTGCACATCTTTAGGTTGTGGGGGTGAGACCCACGCAGACATGGGGAGAATGTGCAAACTCCACACGGGCAATGACCCGGGGCTGGGATCGAACCCGGGTCCTCAGTGCCATGAGGCAGCAGTGCTAACCACTGCACCACTGTGCTGTCCAATGCTCTCCCATCTTTGGGCAGTCTTTTGTGTTTCTCAGTTACCATCTGGAGACCTTAACAGCCACTGATCCAAATACCATATAGAGTCCTATACTGTTAGAATCATAAGAACAGCACAGACGATCTCTCAATCTTACCGACCATTAGAGGGCACTAGTCTTCTTCATATGTCAAGACACTTTCTGTTCTTGGCTTTGTAAAATAACGTGGAAGAAAAATTTGATTTGAAATCACTATTTATATTTAACAACCAAACAATAACTTTAATATGGTTAATTAATAACGTTAAATATTAACTGGCCAAAGTCTGCAGGTCTACAGTAATCTACATACTATATAAATCCAGCAATGTAAACAATACTTACAGGGCGGCACGGTAACACAGTGGTTAGCACTGTTGCTTTGTAGCGCCAACGACCTGGGTTCGATTCCTGGCATGGGTCACTGTATGTGAGGAGTTTGCACGTTCTCCCCGTGTCTGCGTGTGTTTCCTCCGGGTGCTCCAGTTTCCTACCACAGTCCAAAGATGTGCAGGTTAGATGGATTGGCCATGTTAAATTGTCCCTTAGTGTCCAAAGATGTACAGGTTAGGTGGATTGGCCATGTTAAATTGTCCCTTAGTGTCCAAAGATGTACAGGTTAGGTGGATTGGCCATGTTAAATTGTCCCTTAGTGTCCAAAGATGTACAGGTTAGGTGGATTGGCCATGCTAATTTGCCCTTAGTGTCCAAAAAAGGTAAGGTGGGGTTACGGGAATAGGGTGGAGGTGTGAACTTAAGTAGGGTGCTCTTTCTAAGGGCCGGTGCAGACTAGATGGGCCGAATGGCCTCAGTCTGCACTGTAAATTCTATGATACTGCCCTCAGGATAGCAGGCAGGAAGAATAAAGCAATATAACTCTGACTGTGACATGTGTGGGGAAAGGAATTAATTATTTGGTTTATTTTTTTTACAATCCACCCATGGTCTCACTTCCTGAAGATTCTCAATATTCCCTGATGAGTCACAAGAAAAATAATGAAAATAATTATTTTATCTAATGTCTTGAAATATTGATCAAAATTCTAACCTCAAATGCCAGATTCATTATATTCATTCCAGTCTATTTTACTTGTTGAACCTTCCAACGGTATCAGGGAAGGAGTCTTTCATAATTCTATTTTTGGCAGATAATATTTGGGAGGGAGGGGAAATTGACAGATTAAGGAAATTCACTCTAATCTTTGAAAATGAGTGGAAACAAGAAAGTTAGATGCCAACACATTGCATTTTCGGCTATCAAATTGTGAACGACGTCCTCTGATGGTTCAGTACGAAGCCAGGGAGGAGATGAGCTTTGTAGGATGCTTCCCAGGTTCTATCCCCACCCTCTATGCTGAGTTAGCTTGAGTGGTCGCTCCTTAGCACTCCTGGAAGGGATGTTTGGCAAGCTCCTGACTGTTATCCATTAAGCTCCTGCTAGCGGACTGTGTCTGTAAGCATTAGTTACTGGCAAAACTGGGCTCTGCTGAGTTCATCCTGTGATCCAATAGCTCCCTGAACGTTGCTGTCTAGGTCCACACATGAAGAATTCATGCTTGGGTGAGGTGAAGTGCCTGTACAGCTGGGACTGTATCACAGCATTAGTCAATGCCTTTGGGAGGGAAGAAAAAAAAAAAATACAACTCTTTGTAATATTGAATACACTATAGAAAGTGTAGTTTAGGTTCGTAGCAGACTTTGCATTTCCAGAAACATCGATAAATTGATCAAACTGCATGTTTGTCATTTGTGACATGGCCGAAACCTTTCACCCTATTAATGTCCTGTAATAAATGGGTGTCGTTCTTTTTTAGAATATTTTTCAGCATTGTGCCTGCTGTTATGGACGCTCCCTGTCACGTGATTGCCACCCAGGGAAGGACTTTTCAACACAATCCTTCCTGGATTTGCATTCCAAGCTAGTTGATTTGTACTTCAACATCAAACTTCAGTTTGCTAAGGAGACGAGAATATGAACCTTGAAAAATAACTTACTGGCCTACTATTAATTTATAATTATTCATCATCATATGACCCGTTGAGACTCCATAAATTTGAGAAGAAAGAGAAAATTCTACGGTGGGCCAGGGAGAAGCATAGCTGTGACTGGGAGGGAAATAACGTCCGGATTTATCAGGACATTGGAGCCGAGTTGGCAAAACGGCGGGCAGGTTTCAACAAGGCCAAGGTGGTGCTGTTCCGCCGGCAGATCAGGTTTGGGGTGCTCTGCCCGGCGAAATTATGGGTGACGTTCGGAGGCCGGGAGTATTATTTTGAGACCCCAGAAGCGGCCAAAGACTTCATTAAGGAGCATGAACTGGGGGAGAATGGAGTGGACAATGCTTAGGAACCAGGGTGCTGGCACTATGTAATGGTCGGGAGCATGTTTGAAGTGGGTACAGGGATTGAGGGATTTTCGCCTTTTTTTGTGAGGCGAGCGGGTGGTGAAGATCAAGGAGAAATGGGAAGCGGAGTTGGGAATGGAGATCAATTGGGGAGTATGGAGTGAGGCACTGCGAAGGGTAAACGGGACCTCCTCTTGTGCAAGGATGAGCCTGATACAGTTTAAGGTGGTGAACAGGGTGCATATGACTCGGGCGAGAATGAGTGGGTTCTTTCAGGGGGTAGCAGATGAGTGTGAGAGGTGTGGGCGGGGGGCAGCGAATCATGCGCACATGTTTTGGGGTTGTGAAAAATTGGGAAGATTCTGGGCGGAGTGTTCACGGTCTTAGCCAGGATAGTGGAGGAGGGAGTGGGACCGGGACCCTTTGGTGGCGATATTTGGGGTTTCAGAGAAGCCGGAGCTCATGGAGAGGAGGAAGGCCGATGTCTTGGCCTTCGCCTCTCTGATTGCACGGCGACGAATTTTGCTGGAGTGGCGGTCGGCATCGCCACCGGGGGTAGCAGCATGGTTGGGGTGACCTGTATGACTTCCTGCGGTTAGAGAAGATAAAGTATGAATTAAGGGGGTCAGCAGGGGAGTTTGAGAAAAGGTGGAGGATGTTTGTGACCGTGTTTGAAGAGCTGTTCGTCGCAGGGGGTGGTTGGGGGGGGGGGGGGGTGATGGGGAGTGAAAGAGGAGAAAAATCTGTACAAACTGTATAGTTGATCGTTGGGAAGAATGTGAAATGAAATGAAATGAAAAATGAAAATTGCTTATTGTCACGAGTAGGCTTCAATGAAGTTACTGTGAAAAGCCCCTAGTCGCCACATTCCGGCGCCTGTCTGGGGAGGCTGGTACGGGAATTGAACCGTGCTGCTGGCCTGTCTAGAACTGTTTTAAAAGCCAGCGATTTAGCCCTGTGTGCTAAACCATCCCCTGTTTCCCAGGGTGTTTATTTGCTGTAACCTACTTTCATACAAGTTTGAATAAAATGCGTTTAAAAAAAAAACATATGACCCGTTGATAAATGTGTCAGATTGCCTGAGTGGGTGGCAATTTTGCCTCTGCGTCAGAAGGTTGTGGATTCAAATCCCACACCGGAAACGTGAGCACCTAATCTAGGCTGACATTTCAGTGCAGCACTGAGGGAGTGTTGCACTGTTGGAGGCATTATCCTTTGGATCAGGTAACTGAGACCCTGCTTGTCAGTTCTAATGATTCAAATAAACTATTTGATAATCAGCACAGAGATTCCTTAGTATTCTGGCCTACATTCCTCTTCCTGAGAAAGAGGTCTTGCTGCTTGAGAGATCTTTCTGTGCACTAAAATAGCTGCTGTGCCTGCCTACATATAGTAAGAAGTCTTACAACACCAGGTTAAAGTCCAACATGTTTGTTTCAAACACTAGCTTTTGGAGCACGGCTCCTTCTTCAGGTGAATGAAGAGGTATGTTCCAGAAACATATATATAGACAAATTCAAAGATGCCAGACAATGCTTAGAATGTGAGCATTTACAGGTAATTAAATCTTTACAGATCCAGAGAGAGGGGTAAACCCAGGTTAAAGAGGTGGGAATTGTCTCTAGCCAGGACAGTTGGTAGGATTTTGCAAGCCCAGGCCAGATGGTGGGGGATGAATGTAATGCGACATGAGACCCAGGTCCCGGTTGAGGCCGCACTCATGTGTGCGGAACTTGGCTAGAAGTTTCTGCTCAGCGATTCTGCGTTGTCGCGCATCCTGAAGGCCGCCTTGGAGAACGCTTACCCGAAGATCAGAGGCTGAATGCCCACACCTCTTTAACCCCTGTCTCTGGATCTGTAAAGATTTAATTACCTGCAAATGCTCGCATTCTAAGCATTGTCTGGCATCTTTGAATTTGTCTATATATATGTTTCTGGAACATACCTCTTCATTCACCTGAGGAAGGAGCAGTGCTCCGAAAGCTAGTGTTTGAAACAAACCTGTTGGACTTTAACCTGGTTTTGTAAGACTTCTTACTGTGCTCACCCCAGTCCAACGGCGGCATCTCCACATCATGCCTACAAATAGTCATTGTACTTTGTTATGACCCCCTGGGCTAGTGTGTGGTCCTATCCAGCCCCGCTTGAACCGGAGTCGCAGCACAATTGAAATTAAGTATTAATTCTTAGAAAACACGCAAAGTCTTTGGCTGCCCAATAACTATAGTCACCAGGTTTGTAAATTTAAACACAATTTTTTTTATTAATAACAATTACTATAATTAAATAGGCAGCAAATACAACTGGTTAACTAATCTAATTTGTTCTTTTTTTTAAAATTTAGAGTACCCAATTAATTTTTTCCAATTAAGGAGCAATTTAGCGTGGCCAATCCACCTACCCTGCACATCTTTGGGTTGTGGGGGCGAAACCCACACAAACACGGGGAGAATGTGCAAACTCCACATGGACAGTGACCCAGGGCCGGGATTGAACCTGGGACCTCGGTACCGTGAGGCAGAAGTGCTAACCACTGTGCCACCGTGCTGCCTTTCTAATTCCTCCCTTAACTCGTCCCAGCCTCCACACACACTCAAGACAGACAAACACAGAAGGGAAAGAGGAGTGGAAAGAAAAAGAATAATACGAAGGGTAAAAGGATAAAAGTCTGTTTCAGATGAATATCTTCCAGTTAGATTCTTTTAGTCTAGGCCGTCAGTTGGGTGTTCTTGCTTTCAATCTATTGTGGTTTTCATGTAGATTCATCAGGATCTCAAGACTTCTCTGCAGATTCAGAAATGGCAGGCAGGGAACGTTTTGTGGCGAAAGAGAGAGAGAGAGAGCAACTCAAAGCTTCTTAGAACATAAGAGTGCAGAAGGAGGCTATTCGGTCCATCGAGTGCACCAACCCACTTACGCCCTCACTTCCACCCTATCCCCGTAACTCAATAACCCCTCCTAACCTTTTTGGTCACTAAGGGCAATTTAGCGTGGCCAATCCACCTAACCTGCACACGCTAAATTGCCCTTAGTGACCAAAAAGGAGGAAACCCACACAGACACGGGGAGAACGTGCAGACTCCGCACAGACAGTGACCCAGTGGGGAATTGAACTTGGAACTCTAGCGCTGTGAAGCCACAGTGCTAGCCACTTGTGCTACCGTGCTGCCCATAGCTCAGCATCAGCGCCGGCCCTAGGGTTGCTGGCGCCCCGGGCAAGATGAACTTCAGCGCCCTTCGGGGGGGGGGGGGGGGGGGGGGGGGGGGGGTGGGGGGCGCCGGGGGGGCGCGGGGCCGGGGGGGGGGCCGGGGCCGGGGCGGGGCCGAGGGCGGGGGGGGCGAGCCCGAGGCGGAGGGGGGGCGAGCCCGAGGCGGAGGCGGGCAAGCCCGAGGCGGAGGCGGGGGGGGGCGAGCCCGAGGCGGAGGCGGGGGGGGCGGGCATGAGGCGGAGGCGGGGGGGGGGGCGGGCCCGAGGCGCGGGGGCGGGCCCGAGGCGCGGGGGCGGGCCCGAGAGCGGCGGAGGGGGGGGGCGGGCGGGAGGGGGGGGGGGCGGAGGGGGCCGCCCTAGGGGAGGGCGGCCACCGCGCATGCGCTGGTTGGCACCGGCCCAACTGCGCATGCGCGGGACCCGAGTCTCTGGCGCCCCCTAGCACATGGCGCCCCGGGCGACTGCCCGAGTTGCCGGTGCCTTGCCCTGCTCAGCATCCAGGCGCATTCCGTTTCCTAGGTCCTCTGAAAACATCCCACCTGGCAAGGCCCCAATCACTGTCTGTCACCGGGCAGAATACGGTCATTGGCCAATCCATTGGCCACCAGCCAACTAATCGAACTGAATCCCTCCAATCTCTCAGGTGCCAGAAAGTCTGAGTTCTTCTGTTCAAAATCAAAATCTTCATGGTACAGTGTACTATTTTGCAACTTTTGAGATCCTCATTTCCTCTGCTCGACTTAAAGATGTATGTCCATTAAATATCCATGGATCAAAAATTATAGCGACAAAGTAAAAGAAATAGGAAATAAGGGAATCAACAGGAAGGGTCCGTGCAACTTTGCGTAATTTACTGGGGTCTATTTTGTCCTACTGACCAACTGACCGACCAATCCTGTGGCTGCAATCTAATTTATATTGGAAGGCAAGCTGCAGCATGCCAAACAGGGCTCCTGAAGCAGCCGCTCACCGGATTGAGACAGGATGCAGGGATGGCTGCCAGCTAGGTAAGTTACAGGGTGGGCAAGGGGTCGCAAACTCAGAGAAAGATGGTCTTCGGGCAGCAGTGGCCCAAATTGTTTCACCAGAGGAAGCCGTACGAGGCCTGCCAAAACAATTCAACACTTTGGCAGGCCTCTTCAGCTCCATTTCCCACGGAACTGGTTGAGTTACTATTATACCCCGATTAGGTCTGACCAACAATGACCATCGGGATTCTATTTATGTCATTGGACCCTGGTTTCCACAGTTAAAGGAACTTATCACCTGAAACTGGCAGACACTTTGGATGTCCGGCTGCAAGTCGCTTTCAAAATGGAACTGGCTGCATCCCTAGTTCATAAGACGGTATGGTTACCAACTCGATCTTGAAGCCTCATTAACAGCAGATGGAGACAGTGTAATTCAAACTCATTGTCTGTGAAATGTTTTGAGCAGTTTCAAAGAGAAGCAATGACATTTTTATGGAAGATTTATTTTCTTATACATAATGACAGTTGACAGTGAACGTACTGTGATACAAACTCTGGATTCTAATGACTTATGACAGCATCAGAATTCCTGAATGTGTGACAGTTTTGTTTTTAAAAAATAATATTTTATTCAGGTATTTGAACATTTTTATGTAACAAAAACAATGACATCAACATGGTAAAATAAACATTTCCCCCCCCCCAACCCAATCTTCACACACCTCAACCCCTGAACCATACAACAACAATCCCCCCCCCCCCCCCCCCCCCCCCCCCCCCCTCCGGAATACTGCATCTGCTGACATTTTTAATTTTCCCCAAGAAAGTCGACAAACAGCTGCCACCTCCGGGAGAACCCTAACATTGACCCCCTTAAGGCGAACTTTATTTTCTCGAGACTGAGAAACCCAGCCATGTCACTAATCCAGGTCTCTACACTCTGGGGCTTCGAGTCCCTCCACATTAATAAGATCCGTCTCCGGGCTACCAGGGAGGCAAAGGCCAAGACATCAGCCTCTTTCGCCCCTGAACTCCCGGCTCTTCCGACACTCCAAAGATCGCTCCGCACAAGGCAGCACGGTGGTGCAGTGGTTAGCACTGCAGCCTCACGGCACCAACGTCCCAGGTTCGATCCCGGCTCTGGGTCACTGTCCGTGTGGAGTTTGCACATTCTCCCCGTGTTTGCGTAGGTTTCGCCCCCACAACACAAAGATGTGCAGGGTAGGTGGATTAAACACGCTAAATTGCCCCTTAATTGGAAAAAATTAATGGGTACTCTAATTTTTTTTAAAAAGCGCTCTGGACTCGGCACCACCCGCGTTTTTAGCACCGTGGACATTGCCTTAGAAAAACCCTGCCAAAACCCTCTAAGCTTCGGGCATGCCCAAAACATGTGGACATGATTTGCTGGGCTTCCCACGCACCTCACACACCTATCCTCTACCCCGAAATACTTGCTCATCCGGGCCACCGTCATATGTTCCCGATGAACTACCTTGAATTGTATCAGGCTAAGCCTGGCACATGATGAGGATGTATTAACCCTGCTTAGGGCATCCACCCATAGACCCGCCTCTATCTCTCCTCCTAGCTCGTCCTCCCACAGATCCCCCATTCTTCTAATTCCTGCCCTCTGCCAACTCCGGAACCTGCCATCTAGCCTACCCGGTACAAACCTGTCGTTGTTGCAAATCGGGGTCCAAATCGATGCTCCCTCCACTCTCTTATATCTCCTCTACTGCCTCCAGATTCTCAGAGCTGCCACCACCACCGGACTTGTGGAGTATCGGGCCGGCGAGAACGGCAGAGGTGTCATTACCAATGCTCCCAGACTGGTGCCTTTACACGACGCCGCCTCCATCCGCTCCCACACCGACCCCTCCCCCACTACCCACTTCCTAATCATGGCTATATTAGCCGCCCAGTAGTAATTGCAGAAGTTCGGCAGCGCCAACCCACCCTCCCCCCGACTGCACTCCAGCAACACTTTCTTCACTCGTGGGGTTTTACCCGCCCACACAAAGCCCAAAATAACCTTATTCACCCGCTTGAAAAAGGCCCTTGGGATGAAGATGGGGAGGCACTGAAAAACAAACAGAAATCTGGGGAGGACCGTCATTTTCACGGTCTGTACCCTCCCTGCCAGTGATAGCGGGAGCATGTCCCATCTCTTAAAGTCCCCTTCCATCTGTTCTAGCAACCGGGATAGGTTTAACTTGTGTAGTACCTCCCATTTCCGGGCACCTGGATTCCCAGATACCGAAAGCTCTTCCCTACCATCCTAAGCGGCAGCTCTCCCAGTATCTTCTCCTGCCCTCTTGCCTGGATTGCAAACATCTCGCTTTTCCCCCATGTTCAATTTATACCCCGAAAAATTGCCAAATTCCCCCAAGTTTTGCATTACTTCCCCCATCCCCTCCAACGGGTTGGAAATATACAGGAGAAGGTCATCTGCGTAAAGCGAGACCCGGTGCTCCCCCACCCCCCACCTCCCGCCGACCCAGCCCTTTCCAGTTCCTAGAGGCTCTTAACGCCATAGCCAATGGCTCTATGGCCAAAGCCATAATTAGTTACGGCTTATTAGTTAATTGCATTAGGCCAGTTTTCAGAAGCTAGAGTCACAGTATAAATAGGAGCTAGTTACAGTGCAGACTTTGTTTACACTGAGTGCTGAGCTTGTGGCATTTGAGTGCTACAGTGAGAGTTTGGTGACTGAGGGAGTGCTGAGCTTGTGGCATTTGAGTGCTACAGTGAGAGTTAGGTGACTGAGGGAGTGCTGAGCTTGTGGCATTTGAGTGCTACAGTGAGAGTTTGGTGACTGAGGGAGTTAGACGAGGAGGGAGTAAGGTGCTCCTTACATTTCATTTCCTATATTTATCAAAGAGCGTGAAGGGAACCAGGAGTTTAGAGTACAGCTGACTGGGAGCAGAGTCGGAGGGCGGAGGTCCAGTTGGTCCACGGGGCAGCTAATTCTGTAAAGTAAGAGGGGATGGAGGCGAGGGCAGTTGCATGCTCCTCCTGTAGGATGTGGGTGGTGAGGGATACCACTGGTGTCCCCGCTGACTATACCTGCGGGAAGTGCACCCAACTCCAACTCATCAGAGACAGTGTTAAGGTACTGGAGCTGGAGCTGGATGAACTTCGGATCATCCGGGAGGCAGAGGGGGTTATAGAGAAGAGTTACAGGGAGGTAGCCACACCAAAGGTACTGGACAAGAGTAGCTGGGTTACAGTCAGGAGAAAGAAAACTAACAGGCAGACAGTGCAGGGATCCCTCGTGGCCGTTCCCCTTCAAAACAAGTATACCGTTTTGGATGCTGTTGGGGGGGATGACCTACCGGGGGAAGGCCCCAGCGGCCAGGTCTCTGGCACTGAGTCTGGCTCTGGGGCTCAGAAGGGAAGGGGGGAGCATAGAAAAGCAATAGTAATAGCAGATTCAATGGTTAGGGGAATAGATAGGAGATTCTGTGGTCGCGAGCGAGACTCCCGAAAGGTATGTTGCCTCCCGGGTGCCAGGGCCAGGGATGTCTCGGATCGTGTCTTCAGGATCCTGAAGGGGGAGGGTGAGCAGCCAGAAGTCGTGGTGCACATTGGTACCAACGATGTAGGTAGGAAAAAGGGTGTGGAGGTAATAAACAAGTTTAGGGAGTTAGGCTGGAAGTTAAAGGCCAGGACAGACAGAGTTGTCATCTCTGGTTTGTTGCCGGTGCCACGTGATAGCGAGGCTAGGAATAGGGAGAGAGTGCATTTGAACACGTGGCTGCAGGAATGGTGTAGGAGGGAGGGCTTCAGGTATTTGGATAATTGGAGCGCATTCTGGGGAAGGTGGGACCTGGACAAGCAGGACGGGTTGCATCTGAACCAGAGGGGCACCAATATCCTGGGGGGGAGGTTTTCTAGTACTCTTCGGGAGGGTTTAAACTAATTTGGCAGGGGAATGGGAACCGGATCTGTAGTCCAGCAACTAAGGTAGACGATAGTCAGGACGCCAAAGCACGTAGTGATGCAGTGGGGAAGGTAACAATGACAAAGGAGAGTACTTGCAGGCAAGGAGATGGGTTGAAGTGTGTATACTTTAATGCAAGAAGCATCAGGAATAAGGTGGGTGAACTTAAGGCATGGATCTGTACTTGGGACTACGATGTGGTGGCCATCACGGAAACTTGGATAGAAGAGGGGCAGAAATGGTTGTTCGAGGTCCCTGGTTATAGATGTTTCAACAAGATTAGGGAGGATGGTAAAAGGGGTGGGGGGGTGGCATTGTTAATTCGAGATAGTATAACAGCTGCAGAAAGGCAGTTCGAGGGGGAATCTGCCTACTGAGGTAATATGGGTTGAAGTTAGAAATAGGAAAGGAGCAGTCACCTTGTTGGGAGTTTTCTATAGGCCCCCCAATAGCAGCAGAGATGTGGAGGAACAGATTGGGAAACAGATTTTGGAAAGGTGCAGAAGTCACAGGGTAGTAGTCATGGGTGACTTCAACTTCCCAAACATTGAGTGGAAACTCTTTAGATCAAATAGTTTGGATGGGGTAGTGTTTGTGCAGTGTGTCCAGGAAGCTTTTCTAACACAGTATGTAGATTGTCCGACCAGAGGGGAGGCCATATTGGATTTAGTATATGGTAATGAACCAGGGCAGGTGATAGATTTGTTAGTGGGGGAGCATTTTGGAGGTAGTGACCACAATTCTGTGACTTTCACTTTAGTTATGGAGAGGGATAGGTGCGAGCAACAGGGCAAGGTTTATAATTGGGGGAAGGGTAAATACAATGCTGTCAGACAAGAATTGAAGTGCAGAAGTTGGGAACATAGGCTGTCAGTGAAGGACACAAGTGAAATGTGGAACTTGTTCAAGGAACAGGTACTGCGTGTCTTTGATATGTATGTCCCTGTCAGGCAGGGAAGAGATGGTCGAGTGAGGGAACCATGGTTGACAAGAGAGGTTGAATGTCTTGTTAAGAGGAAGAAGGAGACTTATGTAAGGCTGAAGAAACAAGGTTCAGACAGGGCGCTGGAGGGATACAAGATAGCCAGGAGGGAACTGAAGAAAGGGATTAGGAGAGCTAAGAGAGGGCATGAAAAATCTTTGGCGGGTAGGATCAAGGAAAACCCCAAGGCCTTTTACACATATGTGAGAAATATGAGAATGACTAGAGCGAGGGTAGGTCCGATTAAGGACAGTAGCGGGAGATTGTGTATTGAGTCTGAAGAGATAGGAGAGGTCTTGAACAAGTATTTTTCTTCAGTATTTACAAACGAGAGGGGCCATATTGTTGGAGAGGACAGGGTGAAGCAGACTGATAAGCTTGAGGAGATACTTGTCAGGAAGGAAAATGTGTTGCGCGTTTTGAAAAACTTGAGGATAGACAAGTCCCCCGGGCCTGACGGGATATATCCAAGGATTCTATGGGAAGCAAGAAATGAAGTTGCAGAGCCGTTGGCAATGATCTTTTCGTCCTCGCTGTCAACAGGAGTGGTACCAGAGGATTAGAGAGAGGCGAATGTCGTGCCCCTGTTCAAAAAAGGGAATAGGGATAACCCTGGGAATTACAGGCCAGTTAGTCTTACTTCGGTGGTAGGCAAAGTAATGGAAAGGGTACTGAGGGATAGGGTTTCTGAGCATCTGGAAAGGCATTGCTTGATTAGGGATAGTCAGCACGGATTTGTGAGGGGTAGGTCTTGCCTTACAAGTCTTATTGTCTTCTTTGAGGAGGTGACCAAGCATGTGGATGAAGGTAAAGCAGTGGATGTAGTGTACATGGATTTTAGTAAGGCATTTGATAAGGTTCCCCATGGTAGGCTTATGCAGAAAGTAAGGAGGCATGGGATAGTGGGAAATTTGGCCAGTTGGATAATAAACTGGCTAACCGATAGAAGACAGAGAGTATTGGTGGATGGCAAATATTCAGCCTGGAGCCCAGTGGCGTACCGCAGGGATCAGTTCTGGGTCCTCTGCTGTTTGTGATTTTCATTAACGACTTGGATGAGGGAGTTGAAGGGTGGGTCAGTAAATTTGCAGATGATACGAAGATTGGTGGAGTTGTGGATAGTGAGGAGGGCTGTTGTCGGCTTCAAAGAGACATAGATTTTTTTTTTTTTTTTTTTTTTTTTTTTTAAATTTAGAGTATCCAATTATTTTTTTCCAATTAAGGGGCAATTTAGCATGGCCAATCCACCTAGCCTGCACATCTTTGGGTTGTGGGGGCGAAACCCACGCAAACACGGGGAGAATGTGCAAACTCCACACAGACAGTGACCCAGAGCCGGGATCGAACCTGGGACCTCGGCGCCGTGAGGCTGCAGGGCTAACCCACTGCGCCACCGTGCTGCCCCCAAAGAGACATAGATAGAATGCAGAGCTGGGCTGAGAAGTGGCAGATGGAGTTTAACCCTGACAAGTGTGAGGTTGTCCATTTTGGAAGGACAAATATGAATGCGGAATACAGGGTTAATGGTAGGGTTCTTGGCAATGTGGAGGAGCAGAGAGATCTTGGGGTCTATGTTCATAGATCTTTGAAAGTTGCCACTCAAGTGGATAGAGCTGTGAAGAAGGCCTATGGTGTGCTAGTGTTCATTAGCAGAGGGATTGAATTTAAGAGCCGTGAGGTGATGATGCAGCTGTACAAAACCTTGGTCAGGCCACATTTGGAGTACTGTGTGCAGTTCTGGTCACCTCATTTTAGGAAGGATGTGGAAGCTTTGGAAAAGGTGCAAAGGAGATTTACCAGGAGGTTGCCTGGAATGGAGAGTCGGTCATACGAGGAAAGGTTGAGGGTGCTAGGCCTTTTCTCATTAGAACGGAGAAGGATGAGGGGCGACTTGATAGAGGTTTATAAGATGATTAGGGGAATAGATAGAGTAGACAGTCAGAGACTTTTTCCCCGGGTGGAACACACCATTACAAGGGGACATAAATTTAAGATAAATGGTGGAAGATATAGAGGGGATGTCAGAGGTAGGTTCTTTACCCAGAGAGTAGTGGGGGCATGGAATGCACTGCCTGTGGAAGTAGTTGAGTCGGAAAAGTTAGGGACCTTCAAGCGGCTATTGGATAGGTACATGGATTAGGGTAGAATAATGGAGTGTAGGTTAACTTCTTAAGGGCAGCACGGTAGCATTGTGGATAGCACAATTGCTTCACAGCTCCAGGGTCCCGAGTTCGATTTCGACGGGTGGATTGGCCATGAGAAATTGTCCAAAATTCTATGATTAACCTAGGACAAAAGTTTGGCGCAACATCGTGGGCCGAAGGGCCTGTTCTGTGCTGTATTTCTCTATCAAACATGAACAGGGGGGGAGGGGGGCACCCTTGCCTCGTCCCTCGGTGTAGTTCAAAATACCCCAACCTCAGCCGGTTCGTACGCACACTCACTACTGGTGCCTGATAGAGTAACTACACCCAGTCAATGAAGCCCTCACCAAACGCAAACCTTACCAGTGCCTCCTACAGGTAATTCCACTCCACCCAATCAAAAGCCTTCTCCGCACCCACCGATACCATCACTTCCACCTCCTCTCCTTCTGCGGGCATCATAATATCATTTAGAAGCCTTTGAACGTTGGCCATGAGTTGCCTGCCCTTAACAAATCCCATTTGGTCTTCCCCTATCACCGCCGGGAGACAGTCCGCTATCCTTGTGACCGGTATCTTAGCCAGCAGTTTGGAATCCACATTCAGTAGAGAAATCGGCCTGTATGACCAGCATTGCTCTGGATCCTTCTCCCGTATCAGGATCAATGAAATCGAGGCCTGCGACATTGTTCAGGGGAGAACTCCATTCTCTCTTGCTTCGTTAAATGTCCTCACAGCAGTGGGCTCAATATCTCTGAAAACCTCTTATAGAATTCCACCGGGTAGCCGTCAGGCCCCGGAGCCTTGCCCGACTGCATGCCCTCCAGCCCCTTGATTATTTCCTCAATCTCAATTGGGGCTCCCAGCCCCTCCACCAGGTCCTCCTCCACCCTCGGGAACCTCAACTGATCCAGAAATTGCCTCATCCCCTCCACCCCAGCCGGGGGTTCCGACTCATATAATTTACTATAGAAGTCCTTAAACACCTCGCTCACCCCCTCTGGGCCCAGGACAGTATTCCCGCCTCTACTCTTTACTCTCCCTATCTCCCTGGCCGCCTCTCTTTTCCTGAGCAGGTGCGCCAACATTCTGCTTGCCTTTTCCCCGTACTCATAGATCGGCCCCCTTGCCTTCCTCAACAGTTCCACTGCTTTCCCTGTGGTCAACAGCCCAAACTCCACCTGTAACCTCTGCCGCTCCCTCAGTAGCCCCACGTCTGGGGCCTCCGAGTATCTCCTGTCCACCTGGAGTATCTCCTCCACTAATCTATCCTTCTCAGCCCGTTCCACCTTTTCTCTGTGGGCCCGTATCCCTCTCAGCCCGTTCCACCTTTTCTCTGTGGGCCCGTATCCCTCTCAGCCTGTTCCACCTTTTCTCTGTGGGCCCGTATCCCTCTCAGCCCGTTCCACTTTTTCTCTGTGGGCCCGTATCGAGATTAATTCCCCTCTGCCCACTGCCTTCAGAGCTTCCCAAACCCTCGCTGCAGAGACCTCCCCTGTATCATTTGTTTCCAGGTAGTTCTGGATGGACTTGTTAACCCGCCCACAGACCGCCTCGTCCGCTAGCAACCCCACATCCAGTCTCCACAGCGGGCGTTACCCTCTCTCCACACTAACCCGTAGATCCACCCAATGCGGGGCATGATCCGACACTGCGATTGCCGAGTACTCAGTATCCACCACCTCCGGTATTAGCGCCCTGCTCAGAACAAAAAAGTTGATGCGAGAGTATACCTTGTGGATCTGTGAGAAAAAGGAAAACTCCTTCGTCCTCGGCCATGCAAACCTCCATGGGTCTCCTTACCCCCATCTGTTCCATAAACCCCTTCAATTCCGCAGCCGGCCTCCTTCCTGTCCTGGATTTTGACAGGTCCAGTTCCTGATCAATGACAGTGTTGAAGTCCCCTCCCATGATCAGGTTATGTGACACTAAGTCTGCGATCTTACCAAAGACCCGCCTCATAAATTCCACGTCGTCCCAATTTGAGCATAAATGTTCACAAGTACCACTCGCACCCCCTCCAGCTTCCCACTCACCATTATGTACCTGTCCCCCTTGTCTGACACGATTCTCCCAGCCTCGAATGCCACTCATTTGCTGATCAAGTTCGCTACCCTCCTGGTCTTTGAGTCCAGTCCTGAATGGAATACTTGGCCACCCATCCCTTTCTCAATCTCGGCTGGTCTGTAACCTTTAGGTTTGTCTCTTGTAGCATTGCCACGTCCGCCTTCAGCCCCCTCAAATGCGCAAACACGCAAGCCCTCTTGACCGGCCCATTCAGTCCTCTCACGTTCCATATGATCAGCCTGGATGGGGGGGCTTCCAAACCCCCCCCGCTGACTAGCCATCACCCCCCCCCGCTGACTAGCCATCACCCTTTTTAGGCCAGCATCGAGTTCGCGCCCTCCGCTTCCTAGAGTCCCCACTCGGGCTGTCGCTGTTCCCGACCTCTCATTTGTCCCCTAGTAACAGTTCCTCCCTTGTCAGCAAAACAGCTCCAGCTTAACACCTGTCCACCCCCCACTGCGCTTCCGAGAGTCAGCAGACACATGCTGACTAGATAGCTCCCGCCCCTAGCACCAAGCAGTCTGTCTCCCTATTGTACTCTCCTCTCATTCCCCCACGAATAAACATTTTAAAAGCATCACATTCCCCAGTAAACAACAGAAAAAAAATAGTGAAGAGACAATCACTTTAGAAAAATAGTCACCCAAAAAGCAGAACCAAATTCAAAGCCCCCCCCCCCCAAACAAGGTCCCTTCAAGACAGATTAACCTTGAACCATCCACACAGCCCATTATTTCACGTAGAGCTACTTCAATTTTTACAATCCAGCACCACAAATCGCTGCCACAGTACTTCTCCAAGGCTTCAGCGTCTTTTAATTCGCCTCCAGCTTCATTTCTTTAATAAAGGTCCGTACTTCGTCTGGCGTTTCAAAGTAGAAGTCCCGTTCCTCATGTGTGACCCACAGGCGGGCTGGGTACAGCATCCCAAACTTCACCCCCTTCTTAAAAGGGTAGTTTTTGCCCGATTGAACCCACCTTGCCTCTTGGCCAAATCCGCTCCCAGGTCCTGATAGATGCGCAACTCACAGCTGCTCCGTTCTTTCTTGGACCACCACAAAACGTGTTCCTTGTCCATGAAACGGTGAAAACGTACCACCATGGCCCTCGGCGGCTAGTTCACTCTGGGCTTCCTCGCGAGGGCTCTGTGCGCTCTGTCTAATTCCAGAGGCCGAGGGAACGCCCCAGCCCCCATCAACTTCTCCAACATGTCCGTCTCATAGGCCCTCGCATCCGATCCCTCACTGCCTTCAGGGAGGCCAACAATTCTGAGATTCTGCCTCCTGGACCTATTCTCCAGGTCCTCCAGCTTCTCCTGCATTCTTTTCTGGCGGTCGTTCATCATCCCCACCTCGCTTTCCAGCACGGTTATATACTCCTCATGCTTGGACAACTTTTGTTCGACCTCCTGGATCGCTCTCCCGTGGGTTTCCTGATTCTGAACCACTTGATCAATCAAAGCCTTAATCGGGTCCAGCGTGTCCTCCTTCAGCTTGGCAAAGCAATCCTCGAGCAACTTCACCAGCTGCTCCGTCGACCACTGTGCCGTCTCCCCGCGGCCCTTGCCCTCTGCCATGGTGTCCCGTGTTACCGGCTCTGCTTGCATCTCCCTTATAGGACTTTGTCGTCTCACACGGCCACTTCTGGTCCAATTCTCCATACATCGGAGGGGGATTTCTCCTTACTGTGTCACTCTTCACTGCTTTATCCCATAAAATCCGGGGGGGGGAAAAACGGGGGAAAAAGGTCCAAAAGTCCGTTCCAGGCCGGAGCTATCAAATGTGTGACCTACCCTCCATGGCTGCCACCGGAAGTCGTGTGACAGGTTCAAATCTCCACTTACAATATACAAAGTGCTTTATGGCTCTGCATTTTCTGAAGTTCCATCTCTGTGAATTAAATTTCCAGACATGATCGGGTTTGATTGTGGACCCTTTTCATCATTTGTTGTCCCAGTACACATGTGGAAAGTGGCCATTTGGTGCTGTGCTGGAGGGGTAACAATGCTCCCAGAATTGCCACTGTTTCAGTTTTGCTTTTGTTCTGTGACTCTACCCCTCAGTAGAAATATGAACACAGAGCATAGTAAATGGGTAAATCAGCATAACCAGACACACTTTTGCCCTACTATTTTTCTTCAATGGTATTATGAATCTCCCATTAAGGGTGGCACGGTGGCGCAGTGGATAGCACTGCCGCCTCACGCCGCCAAGGACCTGTGTTCGATCCTGGCCCCGGGTCACCGTTTATGTGGAGTTTGCACATTCTCCCCGTGTCTGCGTGGATCTCACCCCCACAACCCGAAGATATGCCACGCTAAATTGGCCACGTTAAGTTGCCCCTTAATTGGAAAGAAAGAATTGGGTACTCTAAATTTGTAATTAAAAAAAAGATCTCCCACAGTATTTCTCATAAGAAGTCTGGGTGAGGGAGGTGGGGTGCAGTTAGCTCTATTTGCTAGCGAGAGATTCAGAATAATGCCGGAAGCATAGGGTTTGGTCCCCATTCCAGTTGAGGTAGTCTTGGGGCATGTGCGGCACGGTAGCACAGTGGTTAGCACTGTCGCTTCACAGCGCTCCCAGGTTTGATTCCCAGCTTGGGTCACAATCTGTGTGGAGTCTGCACGTTCTCCCGTGCCTGCGTGGGTTTCCTCCAGATGCTCCAGTTTCCTCCCACAAGTCCCGAAAGACGTGCTTGTTAGGTGAATTGGACATTCTGAGTTCTCCCTCTGTGACCCGAACAGGCGCCGGAGTGTGGCGACTAGGGGCATTTCACAGTAACTTCATTGCAGTGTTAATGTAAGCCTACTTGTGATACTAATAAAGATTATTATTATTATAATACCTCCTCACCATAATTTGGCGACCCTTGAGTTATTGAAGACGCTACCTGGAGAAGGAGTCTAGATAAAGTTTAATTGTTTTCTGTAAGCTACCAACTAAAAGGCATTTGCAACTAACTGCTCTTCTATGCGAATATGAATACACAGTTGTGACTAGAATATGCAGTTCTATTTGGTCATTACCATATTTAATTTAATTTGTTCCTTAATGACTGTGATTGTTAGGCAAAGACCCAACGGAATGTGGGTCATACAGACCCATATCTCTGCTGAACGCAGACACCAAAATACTGGCCAAAATCCTAGCCAAAAGGCTAGAAGACTGTGTACCTGAGGTGGTCACAGAGGACCAGACGGGCTTCGTCAAAGGTAGACAGCTTACCTCGAACATCAGGCGCCTGCTGAACGTGATAATGACCACCTCCGGGGAGAGAACACAAGAGGTGATCATCTCCCTGGACGCAGTAAAGGCCTTCGACAGAGTCGAATGGAAATACCTCATAGAGGTACTGGAGCGGTTCGGGCTTGGAACAGGGTTCACTGCTTGGGTAAAGCTCCTATACAACGCTCTCATGGCGAGCGTACGGACCAACAATACCAACTCCCAATACTTCCAGCTGCACAGGGGCACCAGACAAGGATGCCCACTGTCCCCACTGCTGTTCGCACTAGCAATCGAACCGCTAGCAATCGCGCTCAGGGCAGCAAAAAATTGGAGGGGGATCCGAAGGGGAGGCAGAGAGCACAGAGTCTCACTCTATGCAGATGATCTGCTCCTCTACATCTTGGACCCACAAAGCAGCATGGACGGAATCATCGCGCTCCTGAAAGAGTTTGGAGCCTTCTCGGGCTACAAACTCAACATGAGCAAAAGCGAGATCTTCCCAGTACACCCGCAAGGGGGTGGGGGCAGCACTAAAGGGGCTGCCGTTCAAACAAGCCCGACACAAATTCCGCTACCTGGGGATCCAAATAGCCCATGACTGGAAAGGAATCCACAAATGGAACCTCACCAGCCTGACGGAGGAAGTAAAAAAGGACCTGCAAAGATGGAACACACTCCCACTCTCCCTCGCGGGGAGAGTCCAGACGATCAAAATGAACGTACTGCCCAGGTTCCTCTTCCTGTTTAGATCCATTCCGATCTACATCCCCAAGGCCTTTTTCAAAGCGCTGGACAAACTTATCATGGCGTTCGTATGGGGGGGGGGGGGGGGGGGGTAAAAATGCTAGGATCCCAAAGAAGGTCCTACAAAAAACAAAATCCAGGGGGGGCTAGCCCTCCCGAACCTACAATTCTACCACTGGGCGGCAACAGCCGAGCGAGTAAGGGGATGTATCCAGGAGCCAGAAGCCGAGTGGGTGCGTGCGGAGGAGGCCTCCTGCATGGGGACCTCCCTCCGGGCCCTCGCCACGGCAGCACTCCCATCCCCACCCAAAAAACACTCCAGCAGCCCAGTGGTGACAGCCACCCTCCAATCCTGGAACCAACTGCGGCAGCAATTTGGCCTGACCAAAATGTCGGACAAGGCTCCCATCTGCAACAACCATAGGTTCACACCAGCACTGACTGACGCCACCTTCAAAAGGTGGAGGCAGGACGGGGGGTCACTGACAGTTAGGGACCTATACACGGACGACAGGATCGCAACACTGGACGAACTGACAGAGAAATTTTGGCTAGCCGGGGGGAACGAGCTACGGTATCTACAGCTCAAAAACTTCTTACGCAAGGAGACAAGGACGTACCCACAACCGCCACGACAGACACTACTGGAAGACCTACTGGACGCAAGTATCCTAGAGAAAGGGAACTGTAGCGACATGTATGACCGACTGGTAGAAAGGGACGACACCGTACTGGACGCAACAAGAATGAAATGGGAGGATGACCTGGGGATTGAGATAGGGTGGGAACTTTGGAGCGAAGCACTGCATAGGGTCAACTCCACCTCCACGTGCGCAAGGCTCAGCCTGACGCAATTAAAAGTGGTACATAGAGCCCACTTAACAAGAAACCGTATGAGTAGGTTCTTCCCGGAGGTGGAGGACAGATGTGAACGGTGCCAAAGAGGCCCGGCCAACCACGCCCACATGTTCTGGTCTTGCCCCAGACTTGTAGAGTACTGGACAGCCTTCTTCGAGGCTATGTCCAAAGTGGTGGGGGTGAGGGTGGAGCCATGCCCAATAGTGACGGTCTTCGGAGTTTCAGACCAGCCAGATCTATTCCTGGGGAGGAGGGCGGACGCCCTTGCCTTTGCCTCCCTGATCGCCCGCCGTAGAATCCTGTTTGGCTGGCGGTCAGCAGCACCACCTAGAGCTGCAGACTGGCTGTCCGACCTCTCGAAATCTCTCCAAATGGAGAAAATCAAAGTCGCCATCCGAGGGTCAGACGACGGCTTCCACAGGACGTGGGAGCCATTCATGCAATTGTTCCAGGACCTGTTTGTGGCCAACGAACAAGAGGAAGAATAGTCGGGTGGCCAAGAATCAGGGGAAAATGGACGGGAATCGGGGGAAGGTAGCCGGGGGGGGGGGGGGCGCTATGGGTTCGTTATGGGGGTTTGTTTGCATGGTTTTACGCTTATTTCTTTTTCTTGTTAATTTATTGTTTTTGTATTGGAGGGGAAGGGTTACTGTTTTTCTCTGTTGTGATAAAATTTGTAGTTGAAAACTTGAATAAAAATTATTCCAAAAAAAAAGAGGAAGGACAAAGCCGCAAGTGACAGTCTGACGGCAAGCTAAGGCCCAAAACCAAATTGTAAACAAATGCCTACAAACATGTGCCTCGGCCATATTGGGGAATGTAAAATATGTATGCCGGTTAAAGGGGGCGGCCACAGTTGTTATTATGAAGATGCTTACCTGTAAATATACATGTCAATGCTTGCGTGTTTTTCTTTTCCTAATAATTTGTAATTTGTTGGATATAAAATATGAAAACTCAATAAAAAACATTTCCAAAAAAAAATGACTGTGATTGTTTCAGTAGCCCTTTTAATGACAGCTAATCAAATTATGGATTTTTATTTTTGGAACATGGTTAATCTGTCATTTCCAACAGACAATATGACTGAGCTCTTTGTGTTATCTAACAATTGTTAGAAGACCCAAAGCTCATCCGTAGGATAGAAATAGTTCATATGGATCATTTGGAGGCTGGGACATTGTTTGTAATAGCAGCCTGTGATGAATATCAGAAATGGTCACATTTTATATTGTTTGCAGTAATGTTATTAAAACCAGGGTTAATATGCATACAGACAGTGTGACTGCGAGTGCTGTGATTAAGGTGTTGTAAAAGTGAAGTAATCATTGAGTTGTAAGTGATCTTGAGAACAATTTACTTTTTTACAGATAACAAGCTAATGGAATATTGTTTAGATTTGAAGAACCCCTGGGGTGTATCTAATTTATGAGGGGTATTGTATTTGGCCCTGGCTAAACAAGTTAAGGGACATCCTGCAAGAATAGACAAAAGAAAGCCTAATGCTTTGGGTATGGATGATGTAACTACTGGGTGGAGCCAGATCAATCTGAAAAGTCAGTAGGTCCTAGAACTCTAATCTGAACAGAGGTGTTTCAGTTTGCTAGTATTGTGTTCCGTTTTGGTCTCCATACCTGAGAAAGGAAGTACTGGCGCTGGAGGGTGTGCAGAGGAGATTCACTTGGTTAATCCCAGAGCTGAAGGGGCTGGATTATGAGGAGAGGTTGAGTAGACTGGGACTGTACTCGTTGGAATTTAGAAGGATGAGGGGGATTTTATAGAAACATTTAAAATTATGAAGGGAATAGATAGGATAGATGCGGGCAGGTTGTTTCCACTGGCGGGTGAAAGCAGAACTAGGGGGCATAGCCTCAAAATAAGGGGAAGTAGATTTCGGCCTGCGTTTAGGAGGAACTTCTTCACCCAAAGGGTTGTGAATCTATGGAATTCCTTGCCCAGTGAAGCAGTTGAGGCTCCTTCATTAAATATTTTTAAGATAAAGATAGATAGTTTTTTGAAGAATAAAGGGATTAAGGGGTATGGTGTTCGGGCCGGAAAGTGGAGCTGAGTTCACAAAAGATCAGCCATGATCTCATTGAATGGCGGAGCAGGCTCAAGGGGCCAGATGGCCTACTCCTGCTCCTAGTTCTTATGGTTTCTCTTTCTTTGTTGCTAATGTCATTAATTCTGTGATTAAAGTTTGTGTTAACATAAAAAGGTACCTATTGGTCAATGTCATCACTCTTGTGGTGCAGTAATATTTCTTCACAGATTTACAAATTGAAAATAGTTGGGTCCTCCTTCGGGATTCCAACAAGTCCTACCGGGAATCCCTGCTTTCAGTCTTGCGTTGACCTGATAATATGCAATTTACTTTAGTCAGGCAAAGAGATTGTATCTTTCAAATCTATCTTGATCCACAGTTTTGTAGCCATAAGCTGTCTCCATCTGGGGATAAATATGGGAAGACTTCATTAGTTCAATTTGCACAGTTTCATCACATGTAGAGATTATTGTGCTGATGCAAGACACTGAGTGTAATTTAAAAAAATAAATAATTTAGAGTACCCAATTCATTTTTTCCAATTAAGGGCCAATTTAGCGTGTTCAATCCACCTACCCTGCACATCTTTTGGGTTGTGGGGGCAAAACCCACGCAAACACGGGGAGAATGTGCAAATTCCACATGGACAGTGACCCAGAGCCAGGATCGAACCTGGGACCTCGGCGCCGTGAAACCGCAATGCTACCACTGCGCCACCGTGCTGCCCTCACTGAGTGTAATGTTGATGCTTCTTTACCAAACACTCAATTTGGGGTTCACGAAAAAGTGAGAATGAAGCACTGTTCGTTAATACTGATTTATTTTCCATTCTGTATAATTTTATTAATGTTTAATAAATAATAATTAACAGTTTTAACATGAGCTTCATAGTCTGTCAGCATAGTGTTTTCCACCAGTTCAGAAAAAACTGACCACAACACGGACAAACAATATTTCTGGTGTCTGCCGAAATGGTAGAAAGGCTCATTGTGCATCTTAGAGGTACACATTCTCATTTACTTTGCACATAACTTCAATTGTTAGTTCATAATTATGGGCTTGCCCATGGAAGTTGACATTTGCAGTAACCCCAAATAAATCATTTTAAGAAATAGGTCTACTTCACAAGTGCAGCACGGTAGCACAGTGGTTAGCATAGTTGCTTCACAGCTCCAGGGTCCCAGGTTCGATTCCCGGCTTGGGTCACTGACTGTGCGGAGTCTGCACGTTCTCTCCGTGTCTGCGTGCGTTTCCTCCGGGTGCTCCGGTTTCCTCCCACAGTCCAAAGATGTGCAGGTTATGTGGATTGGCTATGCTAAATTGCCCTTAGTGTCCAAAAAAAGTTTAGGTGGGGTTACGGGGATAGGATGGAGGTGTAGGGATAGGGTGGAGATGTGTGCTTAGGTAGGGTGCTCTTTCCAAGGGTCAGTACAGACTCAATGGGCCAAATGGCCTTCTTCTGCACTGTAAATTCTATGATTCTACAACATCCGCACATTATGTGAAATGAATATTTTGTTCCTGTCCGTTTAATTAAAACCAAATTTGAACAAGAATCATTCAGAAAACATTGACTAAGTTAGTCAGCTGTCGATAGAAAATAGCACATTGAGGGTTTTAACAGCAAATAGGTTGAGGCAGGGGTGAAGACAGTTGATGTTATGTAGCTGTAAGTACGTGATCCTTTTGTTGGTGAGGATTAGGGGGTCAAAAGTTGAGCTCAGGGTCAAGTAGGGTGCCAAGGTTGGGAACAGTATGGTTTAATTTGAGACAGTAGCCAGGGAGGAAAATTGAATTGTTGGCTATGGAATGGAGTTTTGACAAGAACAAAAAGCAATCGCTTAAGTCTTCCCAATATTCAGATTGGATGACAGACCAGCAGTCTGACAACACAAAGACAGTGAAGTGTTTGAAATAGTAGAATGGAAGAATTCAATGTCGTCAGCATGCATCTGGAATCTGAACTTGTGTCTTTGAATGATGTTATAAATGGTTAGCATGTAGATGATAAATAGGATGAGGCCAAGGATAGATCCTTCAGGGACAACAGAGATAATTGTGCAAGATGAGACAGATGTCATTGAATGTGATTCTCTGGCTATGACTAGACAAATGAGAGTGAAAACCAGATGAAGATAATCTTGCTGGATAACAGGAGAAGCATTGGAGGAAGATAGTGTTGTGAACCATGTCAAAGGCTGTAGGCAGGTCATGAAGAATGCGAAGGGATAGGTTACTATGGTCACAGTCACAGAGCATGATTTTAACTTTGATTAGGGCCATTTCAATATTGTGGCGGGGTAGAAACCTGAATGGAGAACTTCAAACATGGTGTTCCATGACTTTGAAGAGGAAAAAGAGGTAGGAATTAATACTTTGAATTTGCTGGTCTTTTGTCTATTGGGGGGCATTGTAGAAGTTCTTTCACTTTTTAGAAATACATTTAGAATACCCAATTCTTTCTTTTTTCCAATTAAGGGGCAATTTAGAGTGGCCAATCCACCTACCATGCACATCTTTGGGTTGTGGGGGTGAGACCCAGGCAGACACGGGGAGGTAGAAGTTCTTTCACAAGTGTGGAAGACCCTGTAAGTCACAGGTACCCACGTACAGTATCTCATCGATACAAAAGCTTTGTGAATTGTCAATGGTGCACTGTTTAATTTGGTACAAAAACAGAAAATACTGGACAATCTCAGCAAGTCTGACAGCATCTGCGGAGAGAGGGGAGCTAACGTTTCGAGTCTGGATGGTCTTTGGCAAATCTTTGATGTATAATCTTTGTCAAAGCTTCAACAAAGAGCCACCCAGACGCGAAACATTAGCTCCGTTCTCTCATACAGATGTTGTCAGACCTGCTGAGATTGTCCAGCATTTTCTGTTTTTGTTTCAGATTGCAGCAGCCGCAGTCATTTGCTTTCATCTTTGTGTGTAATTTGGTATATTGTTTTGTTTCTGAAAGTAGAAGTTTACAGGCTTTGGCAGAGACAAAACATATCATCACTCTTTTCAGAAACTTCACAGTTGCCCATCTCAAAAATAACTCAGTAACTTCCAACATCCCATTCCAGTCCAGAGACCAGCTCATACCTTTGAATACATTGTACAATGTGGCTTGCCATGTTTTTTAAAAAAATGATGTGGCGATTCCGCCGTTGGACTGGGGTGAGCAGAGTAAGAAGTCTCACAACACCAGGTTAAAGTCCAACAGGTTTCCTCAGTTTCACCTGAGGAAGGAGCTGTGCTCCGAAAGCTAGTGATTTGAAACACACCTGTTGGTTTTTAACCTGTTGTAAGACTTCTTACTTTTTAAATAAATTTAGAGCACCCAATATTTTTTTCCAATTAAGGGGCAATTTAGCGTGGCCAATCCACCTAGCCTGCACAACTTTGGGCTATTGGGGTGAGACCCACGCAGACATGGGGAGAATCCACACGGACAGTGATCCCGGCCCCGGGTCATTGGCGACGTGAGGCAGCACTGTAATCACTGCGCCACCGTGCCACCCCTGCTTGCCATGTTAAAGATGAACTGAATTGGTGGTTTCTTTGAACGAGTTAATGGGGTTGTGCTTGTGCAGGCTTGTATTGAACAGAGACCATTGTCAGGGCAGCATCAAAAACGCTTTTCACTCGACGATTTATTGATGACTAATGTTTAAAGTATTGCTGCAACTGTTAGAGGTGTCTCAATACCTTCTTTGGAGCGTATAGTGTACAGGGATGCAAGCCTGCTTCATTTCCAGCTCCTCTCGGCACTTTGGATGACGTTATTAAAAAAGGGCAGGGCCCTATCTGGGTGACGTCAGCCGCTGGTTATTAGGCAGTTCAGCACCGCCCCGCCTGAGAGAAACGGAGCACGAGAAGGAAGCGGCTTCAAGTCGCTTCACCCACTCAAACATGGCCGGCTTCTCAGCCTGGTTCTGGAACGAGAGATTCTGGCTCCCTCACAACGTCACTTGGGCAGACCTGAAGAACACGGACGACGCCAACTACCCGCAAGCCGGCGACTTGCTCTTCGCCTTCCCGCTCGCGTTCGGCATCTTCCTCGTCCGCCTGGCGTTCGAGAGGTGAGAGGAGGGGGATGGGGGAAGGGGAGATGGCGCCCTCACTGACTGACAGGGACGCTTTGGTCAATCGCACGTTGCTGGAACCCTCAGGTCCCCGCCCCCTTTGTGGGGCGGGCGAGCCGTTGATTGGCTTGTCGGGTTCATCGGTTGTCAGGCGCGCGTGGCCTTCGTGCGCCCCATTTGTCCCCTGGCGCTGTCAATCATTAAAGGGGCCTGTCAGCGAGGGGTCCCCACAACACTGACAGTCTTCAAGCAGGATTCCTTTCAATACTTTGCAGCCAAATGTGTTTTCTTTCAGTAAATGTTTATCCAACAGGCAATTGGGCTGCAATGTCAACTTTTATTTGTTGACAAATAATGAATGGATCAATTGACATATTTTGGAATAGTTAGTGTGGCACCTATTTTGGAGCCATCACCCTCATGCCCAATGTTCAACTGCTGGTTGGTGCAAGAGAATGGCCTGGAGTGATGTCACCTCTAATCTCTCTGAATAAAGTGAAGAACTCGCTGTGCAATTATTGACTGGGAGTCGTTGTCTTTGTAGTCTGCAGGACAGGATGCTAGTAGACTGTACAACAATTCTCAGCAAATGCCTATTACATAGAATTTACAGTGCAGAAGGAGGCCATTCGGCCCATCGAGTCTGCACCGGCTCCTGGAAAGAGCACCCCACCCAAGGTTAACACCTCCACCCTATCCCCGTAACCCCACCCAACACTATGGGCAATTTTGGACACTAAGGGCAATTTATCATGGCCAATCCACCTAACCATCTTTGGACTGTGGGAGGAAACCGGAGGAAACCCACGCACACACGGGGAGGATGTGCAGACTCCGCACAGACAGTGACCCAAGCCGGAATCGAACCTGGGACCCAGGAGCTGTGAAGCGATTGTGCTGCCCTGCAATGCTACCGTGCTGCCCTACAATGCTACTGTGCTGCCCTACAATGCTACTGTGCTGCCCTACAATGCTACCGTGCTGCATTGAAGGTATGAGGATCATGACAGGTCTGTGGTACCTTTGCTGCCATCTGGTACCCACTTGCATCTAAATACACAGAGTCAGATTACACATGGAAGTATAGATAACAGCCCCCCCTCCCCCCGGTTATTGCTGTTATATTCAACTGCTTCCTTGGTGGCTCAGTGGGAAAGTGAATTGCCTGTTGTGGTACTGAACCATGCACAATGTGCCTACGATTAAATAATTCGTCAATATTTACTATCTAGGCAGGCACCTATATCATAGTAAAGGTTGACTCCTTCAACAGAGCAAACTGGGAGGTTAGAGAAGGTGGAAGTTTTAGCAGGGTGTGATTTGAGTGTTTATGCCTATCTATATAATGGGCAGGAACCTAGACTTAGGAGCACGATCAAAGTCTTGGGAGCTCCTCTTTCCAGACTGACTTCTGTTTGCAAAGTAAACATATTCAGTCCTATTTGGTTTGAAGTGTCCTTGTTGGCTTGCAGTAATTGGAATGCGGGTTTGTGCAGTGTACTGGAGCAGCTCTCTGATCAGAGCTCTCCAGGTTTAGCATGTTGGAGTTC
Organism: Scyliorhinus canicula; assembly: GCF_902713615.1. Taxonomy (NCBI): domain Eukaryota; kingdom Metazoa; phylum Chordata; class Chondrichthyes; order Carcharhiniformes; family Scyliorhinidae; genus Scyliorhinus; species Scyliorhinus canicula. Next base: position 11,048,082 of record NC_052173.1, on the reverse strand, counting down.
CCATTGAGTTTTGGTCCCATCTGTGACTGATGTTCACATTCTCACTTTTTCGAGGGGAGGCGCAGGTGGCAAGAGAGAAAATTCTGCTCCTTCTGGCCTGTCTTTCTCCATCAAATTTTTTTTTTTTAGATAAATTTTAGAGTACCCAATTCATTTTTTTTCCAATTAAGGGGCAATTTAGCGTGGCCAATCCACCTACCCTGCACATCTTTGGGTTGTGGGGGTGAAACCCACGCAGACACGGGGAGAATGTGCAGACTCCACACGGACAGTGACCCAGGGCCGGGATTGAACCTGGGACCTTGGCGCCGTGATACAGCTGTGCTAACCACTGTGCTGCCCGTTTCTTCACCTAATAAGGCGAGAGAGAATGACTACCAGCCTGCTAGCCTTGGAAAATGCACCTTCTGTTAACTACTGTGTAGAATGTGGATGTTGAGGGTGTGATCTGAAAAATGACAAGCTTTAGAGCAGTAACTTCGAGGGTTACTCATGATTCAACTTTTGAAAAGTGTTTACCCTATCTTGACAATTTCCTATCCACCACAAGTATTTCTTCATCCTGGGCTGTGGTTCCATATAATGCAAGCGAACATTCTTAACAGTGAAGGCTTTGCACATGAGTCAGCTCTACTCATTCTGATTCCCACAGATGCAATTTCAGCAATGGGTCGTTCGATTGGAATGAAAGAGAAGCCTGGCTGGGCCACGCATGCACAGACGCACACACACACACCCCACCCCTGTCCAGGTGTGTGGAGGGAAATTGTCTTCCCACCATCTTGCTGGCTGAGATGAATGACAACACAGACCAGTGGTTAAGCCTTGAATCTTCATGTTCTGTATCACATCGGGCACTGTTACCAACCTCAAGTGTTTCTGGTTTTGAATCTTAGTGATTTAGGATTACCGGCTGTTTCCACAGTCCGTAATAGGCCAGCGAAACTGTAACTTCTTTATCGGAAGGTTGCAAGTTGAACAGCCTGATCTGCACTCGGAAATGAAATCTCCTGTTCTACCAGAGTGGCTGATAAAACTCTCACTTTTTCAGGATCATGTTTTTCTGGGAGCATTCCACAAGTGAAATATCTGCCTTTTTTTCCCAATAGCCTGTAAGGGTTTTTTGTTTTGCGTTAGCCATGTGTGGTATGTGGGATGTATGTCTCATCCGAAAGCATTCACAAATCAAGGGAGTCCCACCACGCTTTTGTTAGCTTGCCATATAGGTGGCACGTAGCACAGTGACTTCACAGCGCCAGGGTTCCAGGTTCGATTCCCGGCTTGGGTCACTGTCTGTGTGGAGTCTGCACGTTCTCCCAGTGTCTGCGTGGGTTTCCTCCGGGTGCTCCGGTTTCCTCCCACAAGTCCGGAAAGACGTGCTGTTGGGTAATTTGGACATTCTGAATTCTCCCTTTGTGACCCCGAACAGGCGCCGGAATGTGGCGACTAGGGGATTTTCACAGTAACTTCATTGCAGTGTTAATGTAAGCCTACTTGTGACAGTAAAGATCATTATTATTAATAAAACTGTTTTGAGCCCCTCCCCCCATCCTTTTTATTTCATCCCGTCAAGTGTTTGACTTAATTTGTGTATTGATTTAACACTAAACACAATTGAGCAGGTTATAATATCCCCTTGCTCCTGCTGCCTATGTTGCAACGTTCACAGTGCAAAAAGAGTCAATCTGTAGATTTCCTGCTGGGTCTCTTTTTCCATTTGGCTGCAACTGTTGTTATTGGCTCTCTGTTTTATTTTGTGCAACCATGGAGGTTGCTTCTATACTTAATTTTGAAATAGCCAGTTGGTATGGATTGTGTAAAGCTCTCCGCTGGCCTTTCATGCATCTACTCGATGACCTGGGTGAGAATTCTCTGGTCGTTGGGGTTCACTTTTCCTGCTGGCAGTGCACCCCCGCCTGCAGGTTTCCCGGCGGCATGGGGCGTTGTCGATGGGAATTCCATTGCCCAGTGTCGGGAAGATGGAATAGTGCTGCCGGGAAACATTCAGCTGGGGCACCGGAGAATCTAGCCACCTGAGGGACCACTGACCAAACTGCTATACTTGGATGGACAGGTTTAGAGGTTAGGTAAGCTCCGTTTCTGGCTCATTGGAGACTGGAATAGTTTTTGAGTTCTGGCCTCCTCTCCAGTTAGGTGGATTGGCCATGATAAATTGCCCGTAGTGTTCTAAAAAGTAAGGTTAATGGGGGGGGTTGTTGGGTTACGGGTATAGGGTGGATACGTGGGTTTGAGTAGGGTGATCATTGCTCGGCACAACATTGAGGGCCGAAGGGCCTGTTCTGTGCTGTACTGTTCTATGTTCTAAATGAGTCATGAGTTTGCTTTGGAAATAATTCTGAATTGCCCATTTCACCAAGCACCCAAATTAAATGTCTCAATTTCTTTCCGCTCCCTTCCAAATTGGTTGGAGTGTGTATAATCTTCATTAGTTTCACAAGTAGGCTGACATTAACACTGCAATGAAGTTACTGTGAAATTCCCCTAGTTGCCACATTCCGGCGCCTGTTCGGGTCACAGAGGGAGAATTCAGAATGTCCAATTCACCTAACAGCACGTCTTTCGGGACTTGTGGGAGGAAACCGGAGCACCCGGAGAAAACCCACGCAGACACGGGGAGAACGTGCAGACTGCGCACAGACAGTGACCCAAGCCGGGAATCGAACCTGGAACCCTGGCATTGAAGCAACAGTGCTAACCACTGTGCTACCCGTGTACATGTATGGGGGGCAGGCTGGATGGACTGGACAGCTTTTGACCTGTTCGTCATTCCTTGCAAACTGAGCCAGTACAAAACTGAGAACAAGAGGCAATCTTTTTCTTGATTATGTTATCAAATAAACAGAAATGGAAATATTCAATCTGTTTTTTAAAAAAATTGTAAGCCGTGACTGTAAAACGGGGTGTGGGGGGGGTATGAGACCACATTCTCTGCAGTAGCAAAGAGTGATTTGGGCCAGAGTTCTGATGAAAGGTCATCGATCTGAAAGGTTAAATCTGTTTCTCTCTCCACAGATGCTGACTGCTGTGTTGAGTATTTCTCTGTTAGTACCAGAGAAACAAATAATTGTGCCCACCTTCTTCCTTTTTAATGATATATGAGCTGTGTATGCATCGTAAACAAGATATGAGCAGTAATAAATGTGCCATATTGTCACCATAAAAGACGAGAGTAACAATCCAATAGCCTTGTGATTATAGCACGATAACAAGAGTGCTTTATACTATTGAAAATGGAGATAAAAGAATGTAACATTAAAGTCCTTGAACTGTAACTGGCAAAATAGAAGGGCTGGGTTATCATTTTCATATCTTGAAGAACTGAAAGTACAGAGGTCAACCAAGCTCAAACACTGCTGTGTTGGAACAAGTAAATATTTAGCGATCTATGAGTGTTAAACGATTACCCTGTATTGGAGTATACTTTAGCGATAGGGAACAAGGGTTGGAACCGTGTTGAGCTACACCCCCATGTAGGTGTTGGGACTTTTCCCTCTCCCTTTAGGGCGCATGTAGGCTTGAGTTGAGGTAAATGTATCAATAATGGTAGGAAACCCCCATCCAACTTTAGCTTAAACCCCCATCCAACTTTAGCTTAAACCCCCATCCAACTTAAGAGGTAGTGGAACCAATTGTTGTCCTTTTGATGGCACAGATACAGACTGGACAGGATTTCAGTAACATGCATCCAGGGTTTGTAGATGCCTAGAATGTTGCTGAAGAACCAAACCAACTACAATGTGGATCCAAAGAGTGTAGTGATTAAGTTGCATTTTCATCCCGGACTTTGGACATCATAAGTTGATCAACTGATGAATCTGTATGAATAACACTGTCTCGTTAAATATCAAGAATTACAATCGGTTGTTGGTGTTATGACACCCGGGGCTAATGCACAGTCAATTTCAGCCCCACAGGTCCCGGAGTCCCAACACCAAGTGAATTAATTAATAATTTGTATAAAAATTCCCCAAATCTTTGGCCCTTGGCTGCCCAATAATTTACAGTCACCAGATCTGTAAGCTGAAACTATTTATAACAGAAGTAAAGATGGAATATGCAGTAATTACAAGGGGATAACGGCAAGCTAACCTACTGTCCCACCCTCTACCCACGCACAAGACCGACAACATGGAGGGGTGGGAGGTAAAAGAAAGATAAACGTCCTTGCTTTGATGTTGAATTCTTTGCAGCAGGCCATCCTCCAGCACGCTGATTCATCAAAGCCATCGGTGTACAGTTGGTGATGGTCTTCTTGCAGAAACATTCATTCAGTACTCACAGACATTACGATACTTTCCGTAAGAGACACTTTAGCCTTTATTAAGCTGGGTCTTCAACTCAAAGGTCCACCTTGAGTCTATGTCTCTCTTAAGACTCTTTATTTCGCACCTGTTATAACCCTGTATGGGACTCATCCAGTGGGGATGGTTGTTCCCGAGTGCTGATTGGGTTGTGAGTTAACCAGCACAAGTATAACAGGTCAGCTGCTGTAGTAGTTGACAGAAAGAAGTGAGGACCCTGAGATGTGTAACTGGGTCCTGTGTAAATACTGCTGTTTTACTGAATAAATGTCTTTCTTATTTCACTATGACACAAAGACAGGTCCTTCAGCCCAAACTGGTCCATGCCAACCAAAAAGCCCATCTAAGCTAACCACATTTGCTTGCATTTGGCCCACATCCCACTAACCCATTCTTTTTTTAAAAATTTAGCGTACCCAATAATTTTTTCCAATTGGGGGGCAATTTAGTGTGGCCAATCCACCTACCCTGCACATCTTTTGGGTTGTGGGGGCGAAACCCACGCAGACATGGGGAGAATGTGCAAACTCCACACGGACAGTGACCCAGGGCCGGGATTCGAACCCAGGCCCTCAGCGCCGTAGGCAACAATGCTAACCACTGTGCCACCGTGCTGCCCCCACTAAACCATTCTTATCCTTGTATCTGTCCAAATGCCTTTTGAATGATGTCAATGTTCCTGCCTCAGCCTCTTCCTCCGGCAGCTCATTCCACATATGTACCACCCTCTGTTGTGTAAAAAATAAAATTGCTCCTCCGGTTCCAATTAATTATTTCCCCTTTTAACTTAAACCTATGCCCTCTAGTTCTCAAACTCTTATCAACTCTTTGGACTCCCCACTGCTGTTTACTTCATATCAAACCCAGCTTCCAGCCCAAGTTTTAATCTCAATCCTTTGCCATGTCAATAAAATGACATCCATTCCGCCTTACTGGAGAGAGAAGAGTACCCTCATTGGAGCTTTGGAGACCGAAAGCAAAAACGAACCCAGCCTTACTGGGGAGAGAGAAACATTCATCACAACCAATTGCCCAGCATTTTGAGCCAGCTCATTGGCCGCCAGCCAAGTCAGTCAACCTGAATCATCACTGATCTCTTTTGCTTGAAATCAAGGCAAAGGCCCATTAATCACCCATGGATCAAAATTGTAATAGCAAAAAATAAAATAAAGGGTATAAACCAGATTTAGACAGGAGGATCTGTACATTGGGAGAAGTTAAAAATCATTTAAATCATTATATGTACTTCAACATATTTGCAGTATCTCCGGATTGGCTGGGTTTCAAACAATAATACTTGAGTGTCCTGTGTTCACTGTGGTTTAGCAAGGTTAGATTCATAGTGTGCATTCACATTCAATGTCTCATGTATATTTGGGGTGGTTAATATGTAGTTTTTCCTGTCCACGTGACCACGTGGCATGCAAGTCACAGTTCTCAAAATATTCTTAGTCTGTTACCTTCTCATCCCAGCTATGAAACTCTGTTTTACCCGTACATGTTCGATGTTGCTTTCAATCTCTTCCCTTCTCCGGGACCTGACTTTTTTTTTTAGAAATTGGTGACGTGCTCCTTGCAAGCCTGCTTCAGCCGGATGACATGATTCCTGACTTCTACTTTTAACCGATGGCCTAGTTTCTGGGAGGCAAATACGAGGATAACAACACATTGTTCTTCTCAGCAGACAGAGAACAGAGGGTGGCTGTTCACGAGCTGTCTGGCAGAGGATGTGCAACCTGATGGAAGACTAATTTTAGGGTTGGAGGATTGAGATAGGAAAGATTGGCATAAAGGATGTCTGAGGGTCAAGTGACAAATGGCAACTTGATAGTCAGGGGGTGGCAGTGAATATACCCTCAGTCAAGGGGTGGCTGCAAAGATCTACATGTGCCACATGCTGAATTTGCTCAATAAGTGCTCCCTGGAATATAATAGACTAACTAACTTGTCTTTCTCCGGTAATTCCGTCAAAAAAATGTTAGTTCAAAACTTTACCTTGCTTTGTTCTGATATATGTATAATATCTTTCTTTATTAAAAAGGATTACTTTTGCTGCTTTGGATATTGTCTGGGGTTTTGTGTGCATGGTAACTGCAAATCAGCACATGTTTTGAATGTTGGTCTTGCTGTCGGTCATTAAAAGAAAATAAGTTTTCTTACAAACAGGAGAGTTTTCTCACTGGCTGGATTATTTGCATGCAGCCACACTGATGCATGGTGTGGACTATAGTTGTACTATCCTGCTGATGATTCCTTCATGCTGTTGGAAGATGGTTTTGGACAGCCCAGCAACTTGAAGCCTCCTGTTTCTCAACCAGGCCAGGCGTCACACTGAAAGTTTTGTTTCAAGATGTTCCGCTTTAGCAGTTTAATTTTCTTGAAGGGCTCTTTGTATCTTTGATGTTCCAATATATTTCTCCATTAATAAAAGACCAGCAAGAAGCATTTCTGATGACTTGTGTATATTCTGCTTCTCTCGTGCTACTGTATGTATCGATCAGTAAATTGTCGCAGGGCACGCCGGGGGTATCATCAGGTGTACTCCGAATGAGATACGAATCTATTGCAGTGACTGCTCAGGGCTACCTTCATGCTAAACACCAAAAGCAGCAGGCTTGGGCAGCTCTAAGCACTCCACAACAAACGGACCAGAACGCGGCTCTGTAGCTCTTCCACATCCAATCGAGAATTAGCGGTGGAGAACCAGGCAACAAGATGAAGCTCCCATTGTGACGAAGCCCAGCACCTGAGTGACGAGAGAGGAGGTTGGAGTGTTTATCTGCGTTCAGGTAAAAGTGCCAATTCTTTGGCCTTGCCTTGCAGGATTTATCGCAGCAAACATCAAATGTCCAACTGACATTAAAGAAACTATCGGATAGGGTAAAGGCTGTGGGCTCTGATGATACCCGGGGCGCCATGCTGTAATCATGTGCTCGAGCTAGCCATGCTGCTAGTGTGCAGCTGTGGCACTGCCATTGCTCTATCCACAAGTAGAGTAAATCTAACCTGGCTAATTATTGCCCCGCACAATGACCAGAGTAGAGATGGAAGGAGTCATTGCCATCGCCTACTCATCAATAAGTTGCTTAACTGATGCTGAGTTCAGCTTGTGCCACAACCATTGGAGTTCAACACCATCCAGAATACGGTGCTCTCCATCATGTACGTGGGCGACAGAACACACTTCCACAACTTGCCAAGGCTACTTCACCGGTTCTGTCTTGTGACCTTCTTCACCAAGACCCAAAAGCAGCAACATTGTGGGCACGTCATCAGCTCCACGTTGCGCCCTAACCTGACTTGGACATGTATTGCTGTTTCCTTTTATTGTCCCTGTGGATCAGAACCGCCATCACGAGGACTGTGGTGCTTCAAGGAGAAGTCCCACCACCACCTCAGGCCATCCAATAAATGGCCTTTGTTAGTGGCGCTCACCCGGAACAGACACCATACATTTTATAAAGCTGGCATTGCCCCTTTTTGATTGCAATGAAAATGAATCGGACTCTCCTGCAGCTGCAATTGAAAATCAAATTCATAAAATACCTCATTCAAAATGCTTTTAGTTGTCATTGACCAGTCTTATCAAATGTGTGTGTTTCGCCGAGGTGATCTGTCATTGGCTATGGAGGGATCTTCTGATCCCATGTCACTTTTGAACCCCTCCATTTAATAACTTTACTTGGAAACCCTGAGTCCTAAAAGCTAGGGGCGGCATTCTCTGGTCGCCGACGCTGAAATCACGATCGGCCGGAGAATACCCGTTCCTGACAATCAGGGCTGGCGCCGCTTTCACGATGCTCCGCCCCCTCGATTGGCATACTCTGAGAGCACGCCATATCGACTGCCTCAGGCCGTTGCCTGAGACCCCCCCCCCCCCCGACCGTCGGAGTTCCCAACGGCGTCTGTCACGTGTGGTATCATCTGTCGGGAACTTGGCGTGGTGGCTGCGGACTCAGTCGGGGGAGGGCCGATCCACTGGCAGGGGCTGGGGGCACTGGTGGGGGGTGGTCCGAGGCTCGCGAGCCGGCCAAAGCGGGGGGCACTATTTGGCAGGCTGGGTCTTCGTGCGGCCGGGACCATGTTGCCAGGCCGCTGCAGGCCGCCGCTGTGGGCATGCGTGGCCACGGACCTGCCAATTCTCAGGGCTGTATTGGCAGCTAGAGCCGGGTGCTCTACGTTGCCGACCTGCTAGCCCCCAGCAAAACGGAGGATCGGTGGCTGTTGCGCTGAATCTTTGGGCGCAAAGCTCCACCATTCCCACGCTGGCGTGAGGACATAGCCTCAGAATCTGAGAATCCAGTCTGAACTTCTTTCAAAACAAATGAAATTTTGCGTAAATATTTTTCACGATAGCCTAATTCTGGATTGTTGTGTCCTGTTTACCTGAGAAGCTATGTTTTTGATTTGAAAGGATGATCATTTTGTGTTCAAAATTGCGGGCAGCTGTTTATGATTCCAGGTGGAAAACATTGGCATAATGCACAGAGTAAGCAAGAGAAGGCAGTTTTTGTTAGAAGGAGACTGGGCTTGGGATGCTGCCTGTCCAAGTAGCTGCTTGTTCAGACCAGGCGAGAGAGGTAAAATATGCTGTTTTAAATAATACCTTGGTGAACCTCAAGTGCTGTTGCCATCTCGATTTGACCATAGAATTGAATTGGGGCGGCCATTTGGCCCATCGGGTCTACCCGACCCTCTGAAAGAACAACCTACCTAGGCCCACTCCCCCACCCTATCCCCATAACCGCACAACCCCACTTAACCTGCACACCTTGGGACGCTAGGGAGCAATTTTCCATGGCCAATCCACCTAACCTGCACGTCTCTTGGACTGGAAGAGGAAACTGGAGCACCCGGAGGAAGCCCACGCAGACACTGGGAGAACTTGCAAACTCCACATAGACAGTCACCCGAGGCAGGAATCAAACCTGGGTCCCTGGTGCTGTGAGGTAGCTGTGCTAACCACCATGCCGCCCGTATTCCAGGAGGTTTCATCTAATCACATCCTGTATTGTGTATATTTTATCAAATTCGAACACCCCATTTCTTCAGTTCTGATTTGAACAGATCTTGGGAGTTTTCATTAAGCCATGAGCTGATAGTCCTCTGCTTTCTGCCTGTCCAGACTCGTTGGTCATTTGAATTTGTCGGTATTGTATTCCATAAGCTGTTTGTTGACTGTTGGTTCTGAATTCTGGAGTGAGTTTTCCATACACAGTTCAAACTTTAAAAAAAAAAAAAATTTAGATCCCCAATTATTTGTCCTAGCCAATGATGCCCGCATTCTGAATGATTTTTTAAAAAATTCCACATTTTTAAAATATAAATTTAGGTATCTAATTTTTCCAATTAAGGGGCAATTTAGCGTGTCCAATCCACCTACCCTGCACATCTTTGGGTTGTGGGGGTGAAACCCACGCAGACACGGGGAGAATGTGCAAACTCCACACGGACAGTGACCCAGAGCCGGGATCGAACCTGGGACCTCGGCGCCGTGAGACAGCTGTGCTAACCACTGCGCCACCGTGTTGCCCCATACACCGTGCAGACTGTCAGATTTCAGAAATGTGTATTTTGGAAACCCTTTTTACTCTGCCCGTTGCAGTGGGCAACAACTAGGATTCCTTTTCAAGTGGGTGGGATGGCCCATTATTAGAAGGCTCCAGTTGATTATTGACACGCGAGCATCCTTCTCTCTCCAAACCTATGCAGTTTTTTTGTTCAGTTTGCTTTGGAGGTTTAGGAATTCCCGAGTTTGGGACCTAGCTGGCTGAAGACACAGATGCCAATGGTGTAGTGGAGGGTATGTGAGGGGCCAGAATTGGAGGAATTTGTTTGTTGGCAAGTTATAGGGTGGCAGTAGGTTCTAGATTGGTTGAGAGGCACAACAGGGTATTTGCCGCCTAATTAAACAGGGGAGGTGTTCAAGCCTGGGATGGTGCTGGAGAGTCGGAAGGCACGGTAGTAATGATGGGTACGTGGTATTTTGGAGATAGAAACGTGTCCATGTTGGTGCTTATATTCCTGCTGCCCCCAACCAACCACCATCAACATATCCTTCAAAGTAAAAGGTAGGGAATGGGGAGGCAAAAAAATACCCAAGAGAGAGGAGTTGACCAGAGAGAAAGGGTCAGAATAGAATAATACAAATAACAAGATTGGGAGCAGCGGTAAGAGGCCTGGAGAGTGAGTCCTACCTATTCCAGCAAAGGGTGATGGTGGATTTCTGAAGCATGAATGGGAGTCGGCAGCTACAGAAAGCAAAACTTCATTCAGCAGCATTGGAACAGAATCAAGAGGATGGGGACCAGCAAGAGCTGGTTCAGTGTAGGGTGACAAAGAGAGAGTTCAGCAGAGAATAGGCTTTGTAGAAAGTAGCAGCCACAACAGAGCCCAGAAGACAGCAGAGAAATGGATATTTGTTCAAGGGGCAAGATCTCTGCATTGACTTGACGGTAGCAGAGTGAAGCTGGAACGAGTGCTTGGTGTTCAATAAGTTTTGGGCAACATTTCTTGAATGCGTGTGCTCTGTGTCTCCAAAGGCAGGTGTTCAGTTCCGCTTCCTGCCATTTCTGAAATGTACATCTGTGCCTTTTGATTGCAGTTGCTTTTCTGTTTAACTGATAATTGGTGTGGCTCTACGGTGTATTCTCACTGATAGCTTGCCGGACGATCTGAGCCTGCAGTCAACCTTGGATACAAAGGGAACAGCTCAAAATAGGGACACCTGCCGTGTTGTGAAATTGGCTGAAATCGATGCCTTGGCACTGTCTGGAAGAACAGCTGAGAAGTTCTCTCTGATGTCCAGCCAATATTTGTTTCGAACAACATTGTTCAGAAAGCTGCTTACCTTGATGTTATTTCATTGCCGTTTTCATGTTGTGTGCAAATTGGCTGCCACTTTTCCTGCATTTCAACAGTGACCACCCTTTTTAAAAGTGAGTTGGAATGTCCTGAGCTTGTCAAAGGTGATGCATAAATATTTGCTGACCATTTTGAGTGTTGGCTGGGCTTTTGAAGTGGTTTTTTTGTGTGAATATTGCTAAAATGTGATTTGTTTGCAATTCAGTTATTGACTTTGAGCTTTGTTCTTGGGTTCAGAATATCTAAACCCTTCTCTTGGCCCAGAATTTGCTGGAATGGGCATCTTGTCGTGTGCCTCATTTTCCCCCCTCTCTTCCATTCAGCTCAAATATTTAGTTCTGGAAGCTGATAATGGGGTCGCCTTAGTGAATGAATCCGTTTAACCATTGAGATTTAAGAATGTAGACGGAAATGGGGTGAATTCGGTACCAAAATAAAGAATGGACTAACGGAGGAGAGGCAAAAGACTGATCAATTTGACTATCTGCAGGAATAATTTTTTTTTTTTTTTTTTTTATAAATTTAGATTACCCAATTATTTTTTTCTATTAAGGGGCAATTTAGCATGGCCAATCCACCTACTCTGCACATTTTTGGGTTGTGGGGGCGAAACCCACGCAGACACTGGGAGAATGTGCAAACTCCACACGGACAGTGACCCAGAGCCGGGATCGAACCTGGGACCTCAGCGCCGTGAGGCGGTTGTGCTAACCACTAGGCCACCGTGCTGCCCTGACTATCTGCAGGAATGAGAGTTTCAGATGCTCCCATTCTGGAAGGGGAGGTTGAGTAACTTTGCAGGACTGTAACTTTTGCCATTAAAAGGATCTTTGCATTGTTTGAGTACCAGCTCTAACTTTATTTGGCACGTTTAATTTGCTTTAACAACAGCACGGTAGCATGGTGGTTAGCATAAATGCTTCACAGCTCCAGGGTCCCAGGTTCGATTCCCGGCTGGGTCACTGTCTGTGCGGAGTCTGCACGTCCTCCCCGTGTGTGCGTGGGTTTCCTCCGGGTGCTCCGGTTTCCTCCCACAGTCCAAAGATGTGTGGGTTAGGTGGATTGGCCAGGCTAAATTGCCCGTAGTGTCCTAAAAAGTAAGGTTAAGGGGGGGGGGGGTTGTTGGGTTACGGGTAAAGGGTGGATACGTGGGTTTGAGTAGGGTGATCATGGCTCGGCACAACATCGAGGGCTGAAGGGCCTGTTCTGTGCTGTACTGTTCTATGTTAACACAAATGCAGCAATTTCTTTACTCTGCCGGGAGGTTGGCAGCGAGCTGTAATTTTTGCCAGGCTGACGGTGGGGAATTGTCCGGCAATGTGTCATTTAAAACTGGTGGGGGTTTAGAAGTGCTGGATAAAGCCTGGATGTTTTACCAGCTGTGACAGCCCCAAAGGCAATGAACTACCATTGGTGTTTGGATAGTGCCTTGCTTTTTCTGGGCAATTGTAATACCTGGCACTATGGCCATTTGCTCTGGATTGTACAATACTTGGATGTTATTCAACCCAACTCACTCAATCGGTGTCATTCTGTGTTATTTACTTACAAGTGGATGGGGTGAAAACGTCAAACTATTTTTGGAACAAGTTTGCTCTGATCAAGCAGAACCTTTCTTGACATTTACCCAGAATGTGTTCGGAATATCTGAATCATTATTCCTTTTCAACAATTGAAAACCGTTGCAGAACTCTGTTTTACGCCACCCCTGGCTCTGTGGGTAACAGTAGTAGCTGGTTTGGTCTGAGTCGATCACCACCCTCCTCCTCGTACAGGATAAATAGTTGTTCCCTTTGAAATCTGGTGTTTTTGTGTCTGACCAAAAGCTTTGTTAATAATAATAATAGCTTATTGTCACGAGTAGGCTTCAATGAAGTTACTGTGAAAAGCCCCTAGTCGCCACATTCCGGTGCCTGTTCGGAGAGGCTTGTACGGGAATTGAACCGTGCTGCTGGCCTTGTTCTGCATTACAAGCCAGCTGTTTAGCCCATTGTGCTAAACCAGCCCCATTTCTGTTTTCTCCCCCCACCCCCCGCTTTATATTTGACTATTTTCTCCTCCCCACCCGTCTTTCTTTTGAAAGAAACCTCTCTGCTGATCAAGTTCTCATTTCTTGTTTCCAAATCCCTACGTGGCCTTGGTTTTCCCTAATCTCTTCCAATCCCAAAACCCTTTTTTTGAGATCTCTGTGCTCTACCAATTTTTTGGCTTCTTGTCATTTCCCACTATTTCAGCACACCTTGAGCCAGTTGACAAAGTAATGGCAGACATTTGCTGTCTGAACTCGCCAGGTCTTGACAAGGCAGGTTCGATAAAGAGGGGGACAAGTTGGCCACAAGGGCAGGAAGGGGAGTTGTTCTGGAATCAAAGTGTCCTAGTTTGTTTGATTTATGGATAATACTCTTGTGTAGGAATATGACTCTCATATCCTTTGTACACGGAAAAGCTACCCTCTACGTAGACTTTTTCTTGTTCAGTCATCTTCCCATCCTGTTGCCAGCTATTGGCTCTGCTGGCTTTATTCTACTATGGAACAGGGTGCAAGGTGCTGCTGTAAGGACCAACGTGAGTTGGAGAGGAGGGATGTAGATGAAAGAAGTAATCTTATTGTCTCTTTCCACTCTCTCCTCCCCCCCCCCCCCCCCCCCCCCTCAACCCCTGCCATTGTCTTGTGCTTTCAAGAACAGTGAAATGTTGTTCATTGTAAAGTGATCCAAAAAAGGGGAATTGGTTGATCTTTGACAGTTGGATAGAAACTAGCTTTCGGTACTTTAACCTTTTTGTGCAGGATACTTAAAACACATTCATTGATTTTTAAAATGGGGTGGGAGTTTTGATCCTGCTCATTTTGAGCGTGGGACTGGCTTAATGCAGTGGATTAGCAGACTGGCCTTTTGACCTGAGAACTTTGATCGAAGTCCAACTCGGGCTCGGATAAAAGTCAGCTTATGTTTTAAGGATCCTGTATGAAGCGAGTCTGCCAAGTGAATGGGAAGTCATTTTGTGAACTTGGCACGGTCTCCTCTCTTTCCAAACCACTTCCTATCTTGCTCGTGACTTTGTGTTGACCCTGATTGCATGAGCAACATCCGGTCATTTTGGTTGGTTCCATTTCGTAGAAAACAGGGAACTCCTGATCTTGGGTTTTCTAAAACCGTGTGGAAATCCTGAAATTCCAAGTAAGGTTTGAACTTGGACTCCATGGCTGCAAACCAGTGACTGGGTTTGGCAGCTTCTCTTTTTCCATATCTGAGGACTGCAGAGGTTCAAAATGGTGACTCGCCGCCACCTTCTTGAGGGCAATTGGGGATGGACAATCAATGCTGGCCTAGCCAGTGACGGCCACATCCCATGAATGAAAAAACGAAAGGCTGTGCCCCTGTTGTTTGGAATTATGGGTGCATTTATAAAATATGATCCCCTTGTCTTTTTAAAATACATTTAGAGTATCCAATTCATTTTTTCCAATAAGGGGCAATTTGTCGTGGCCAATCCACCTGCCCTGCACATCTTTGGGTTGTGGGGGTGAGACCCACACAGACACGGGGAGAATGTCTGTCTGTGTGGAGTTTGCACAGTGACCCGGAGCTGGGATCGAACCTGGGACCTCGGTGGTGTGAGGCAGCTGTGCTAACCACTGTGCCACCCTCCCCGTGTCTTTTTAGTGCCACCCCACCTCCCTTCCCCAAAGCTGATTTAAATATATCTTTTAATATGAATTTAGAGTACCCAATTATATTTTTTCCAATTAGGGGGCAATTTAGAGTGGCCAATCCACCCACCCTGCACATCTTTGGGTTATGGGGGCAAAACCCACGCAGACACGAGGAGAATGTGCAAACTCCACACGGACAGTGACCCAGGGCCGGGATTCGAACCCGGGTCCTCAGCGCCGTGAGGCAGCAGTGCTAACCACTGGGCCATGTGCCGTCCTTACAAATTTACTATTGAAGTCCAGCAATAAAATATCAAAATATCCCACCTAGATACAGTACCTATCCTTCGCACCTGCAGGCTATAGAATTGTGTCCACACACAGCAAGAAAAAGAATGGCATAAAAAAGGTAAAAGTGAGATTTTAACAAGCAGATTTTTTTTTTCTCTAATGATAAGGCCAGCATTTGTTGTCCATCCCTAATTGCCCTTGAATTAAGCGACCTGCCAGGTAATTTCAGAGGACATTTGAGAGTCAACCACATTGCTGGAGTCCCATGTGGGCCAGACCAGGCAAGGATGGCAGATTCCCTTCCCTAAAGGGACATTTGTGAACCAGATGGGGTTTTTACAACAATTGATGATAGTTGTCATAGTGCCTGCGTCTGAATTTAAATTCTACCAGATGCTGTGGTGGGATTTGAGCCCAGAGCATTATCCTGAGCCTCTGGGATTACTAGTCCACTGACACTCACTCCTAAACCACTCTCTAACCTTGTTGCCTCTCCCCCTCTCACTAGTTTTCACAGTGTCTGACATCTTGATCTCCCATCCTGGGTAGTGATGATGTTTGAAACGGCTGCTGCTTTAGAGCTGGCTCTGCTATCTCTTGTGTATAAGAATACCAATATACCATTGAACACATCAGAAAGAAGAGCTTCAGTCTAAGTAATGTCGGCCGATTTTTCGAATCCCTCAGGGAATGTAGGCGTGGGTATTGTAAGAACGACCACTTTGGCCACCGGTTCAAGTGGACCTTGGCCATGTTACAAACCTGACGCCTCTTTTAAACCCAAGTGACCCTTGACATCCGTATAATTGCCACTGTTCCGTTTTTGGAGGCCGGAACAGGGTGCAAAATATGTAACCTGGGCTGATCTCTGCTCCCCACCACTTTTGAGTCTTCATTTGAAGCTCAGAGTATGTATTGTTACTCACGGAGCAGTCAGTCTTTCTACCTCCCCAGAGCCTGTACATTCTTGCACTTTGCTCCAATGGGCACATTGTAAGTTTGTGCAATGAGGATGAATTGTTGTCTATTGACCAACTGTTGCAAGTTATGCTTTGTGTTCCCAAAGCTGTTGGGTACAATCGCTGGAAATTTGAGGCAATTGTGCTTGTTTTTTTGGGCAGCTATTCGATTGCTCCAGGCTGTTGGGTGGCAGAAGGTGGCAAGAATGCTGAATGGAGAATCTGAGCTTTTTCACCCTTTTTTGTTCTCCAGGAGTGGGAAGGTAAAATGAAAGGATGGGTTTTAAAGTACTAGAGGTGAATAAACTTTTTAATAACCCACTGGCTTCCAAGCAGGACAGTGGGGCCCTTGGCCGGGATTCTCCCCTACCCGGCAGGGCGGGGGCTCCCGGTGGGATGAAGTGGCGTGAACCACTCTGGCGTCGGGCTGCCCCAAAGGTGCGGAATTCTCCGCACCTTTAGGGGCCAAGCCCTAACCTTGAGGGGCTAGGCCCGCGCCGGAGTGATTGGCGCCCCACCGGCCGGTGGGAACGGCCTTTGGCGCCACGGCAGCCGGGGCCGAAGGGACTTCGGCCGGCGGAAGTCCGCGCATGTGCCGGAGCGTCAGCGGCTGCTGACTTCATCCCCGTGCATGCGCAGGGGAGGGGGTCACTTCTGCGTCCGCCATCGTGAAGACTATGGCGAACGCGGAAGGAAAAGAGTGCCCCCACGGCACAGGCCCGCTCACCGATCGGTGGGCCCCGATCGCGGGCCGGGCCACCCTCCCGGGGCCAGATCGCACCGAGCCCTCCCGCACCGCCTAGTCCCGCCGATAAGGTAGTTGGTTTGATTCCCGCCGGCGGGACTTCGGCCCATCGTGGGCCAGAGAATCGCCGGCGGGGGGGACCACCGAGAGGCGCGGCGCGATTCCCGCCCCCGCCGAATCACTGGTGCCGGAGACTTCGGGAGACGGTGGGGGCGGGATTCACGCCGCCCCCCGGCAAGTCTCCGACCCGGCGGGGGGGGGTCGGAGAATCCCGCCCCTTGTTCTGAACCTTCTGGCATTCAGTGGGAGAGCAAATTAATGGTTAAAGACACTAGGACTAAATTGCTGATAAACGTCTTTGGCCTGGAATCAATCGTTAAATGTGCGATATTTGGATACTATACACAAAAGCCTGCTTTTCTTTCAGCCTGATCCTCCAACTTATTTTTTCCTTCTCTGCCTACCAAATATTGGGCACCACACAAGATCCAGATATTTTCAAGATTGTAATTCATTGACTAGCCACCCTTGGTTGTGTTATGAACCCCGTTGATGTTAACTGCGAGCGTATCCCAAAACCCAGGAGGGTAACTTGGAACGGCAATTCTTGGTGGTGTATATTTTCAATTCGTTATACTGAGGAAAAATATGTGAACCAGGGACGAATAGTCCAGTCGTTCTATGAACAATAAAGAATATTTATTGACTTAAGAGAAAAAAACACTACAAGAAGGACTAGAATATACTACATTAAACACATTCATAGAATTTACAGTACATTTGGCCCATCAAGTCTGCACCGGCTCTTGGAAAGGGCACCCTACCCAAGGCCACACCTCCACCCTATCCCATAACCCAGTAACCCCACCCAACACGAAGGGCAATTTTGGACACTATGGGCAATTTAGCCTGGCCAATCCACCTAACCCGCACATCTTTGGCCTGTGGGAGGAAACCGGAGCACCCGGAGGAAACCCACGCACACACGGGGAGGATGTGCAGACTCCGCACAGACAGTGACCCAAGCCGGAATCAAACCTGGGACCCTGGAGCTGTGAAGCAATTGTGCTAACCAAATTGACACACACACACAGACAGAGTATTACAGGAAATTACCCCATTGTTACAACTGCCTACATTTCCTGAATTTTTGGAGACACCCCTTTGTTCCCAAACCACATCCAATATCAAATAACTGAGCTAAATCCAGCAAATACTTGCCATGTGCAAATGTGGCCAGGTTTCAACGAAGGTGAAATCTGCTCGGTTGGAGTTTTGATTTGAACCGGCTGCCTTTAATCTGTTTTCGGGACACTGCTTCAACAGCTGGGTGTGGCTGATGATTAAAGACACTAGGACTAAATTGCTGATAAACTTCTTGGCCTGGAATCAATCGTTAAATGTGCGATATTTGGATACTATACACAAATGCCTGCAACCCCTTTACATATCAGTGTCAATTATTGGATACTTCAATTTGAGATGTAATTGGAATGTCTCTTAACCAATTCCTAACATCCAACCTGTGAAATCACCTTTTTTGCATTTCTGTGCCAATTTCATTATCTCTTGTGCTTTGAAGTTACCTTTTCTCTATACGCTCCCATTGTTTTCCTCTACTCACCTAGGTAAACACTTGCTTTTCTCACTGATATGCTAATTTGCATCTCGGCATCTCCCTGTTTTATTTTCTTTAATCCCAATTTCATTTTTTAATCTTAATTTTCCCCAATTCTTAACCGTTGAGAGAGCCCACACTTGCTCTGTAAACTGCAGTTTGTCAATCTGAGAGTTTAAAGTGACTCAATTCTGGACAAATCCATGCAGCTGAATGTTGTAGCTTCGATCATTCATCCTGAATTTCTATCTCTTTGTGAGCTGTTTGACGTGAAAGCAGTGTGGATGAAGGCAATGGGCTTTATTTGCTTCATTCAGGCTCTGTAATAGGAGGTTCTCTTGTACTGTTCCTGGTTAGAATGCAGCCGCTTTCATGTTTGAATACCTATCCTTTTTAAAGGTAGGCCTCCGTCCTTGTGCTCAGACCTCTGCATGATTGTTCATCAATAAGAATGAACACCAACACCTCCTCCACAATAGTCCTCAATACCAGTGCCCCGCAAGGCTGCGTACTTAGCCCCCTACTCTACTCCCTGTACACACACGACTGCGTGGCAAAACTTGTTTCCAACTCCATCTACAAGTTTGCCGACGATACGACCATAGTGGGCCGGATCTCGAATAACGACAAGTCCGAATACAGGAGGGAGATAGAGAACCTAGTGGGTGGTGTAACGACAACAATCTCTCCCTCAATGCCAGCAAAACTAAAGAGCTGGTCATCGACTTCAGGAAGCAAAGTACTGTACACACCCCTGTCAGCATCAACGGAGCCGAGGTGGAGATGGTGAGCAGTTTCAAATTCCTAGGGGTGCACATCACCAAAAATCTGTCCTGGTCCATCCACGTCGATGCTATCACCAAGAAAGCACAACAGCACCTATACTTCCTCAGGAAACTAAGGAAATTCGGCATGTCCACATTAACCCTTACCAACTTTTACAGATGCACTATAGAAAGCATCCTATCGGGCTGCATCACTGCTCGGCCCAGGACCGCAAGGAACTTCAGAGAGTCGTGAATACCGCCCAGTCCATCACACAAACCTGCCTCCCATCCATTGATTCCATCTACACCTCCCGCTGCTGGGGGAAAGCAGGCAGCATAATCAAGGATCCCTCCCACCCAGCTTACTCACTTTTCCAACTTCTTCCATCGGGCAGGAGATACAGAAGTCTGAGAACACGCACAAACAGACTCAAAAACAACTTCTTCCCCACTGTCACCAGACTCCTAAATGACCCTCTTATTGACTGACCTCATTAACACTACACCCTGTATGCTTCATCCGATGCCAATGCTTATGTAGTACATTGTATATCTTGTGTTGCCCTATTATGTATTCTCATGTATTTTCTTGAATTGTTTAATTCCCTTTTCTTCCATGTACTGAATGATCTGTTGAGCTGCTTGCAGAAAAATACTTTTCGCTGTACCTCGGTACACGTGACAATAAACAAATTCAATCCAATCTGACCTTTTGGGTGCCCTAAAGAGCACTGTTGCCATGGTGAGGGGTCTTTCAAGAGCGTTGCTCTGTTTTGAATACAAAGTGAGTGTGAATGATGTTGCGTCAGAAATGTTATCTGACGCAACAGAAATATTATCCCCCCCCCCCCCGAAGTTTATAATTCGACCATGAATACCAGAGGGGATTCTGGTGTGGTGCCCATCCATGCTGAATTAGCTGATCTCCACGTGGATGGTATTTGCAGTACGTCCATTGGCTTTGTGGCGGAGGTTGTTTTAATTGGGGCTTAATCTCATGGAGGACCCTGTTCTAAGAAGTGACCATGCTTACGCTTGCTTCTGTATTGGCGAAAAGCAATTTACCACAATCCACCCAAGTTTTGAATTGGTTTGCAATCGGCAATCTTTCGTATTTTGGAACACCACCACCTGCAAGTTCTACTCCAAGCCACACACTATCCTGACTTGAAAATATATCGCCGTTCCTTCACTGTCGCTGGGTCAAAATCAAGGAATGCCCTCCCTAACAGCACTGTGGGTGTACCTTCACCTCACTGACTGCGACGGGTTCAGGATGGTGACTCGCCCACCACCTCTTGTGGGAGAATCTAGAACGCACGGTCACCCGATTTTGAGGTGAAATTCTTTTCTCTCCCGAGGGTAGTGAGTCTCTGGAACTCTCTCTTCCTGAAAAGGTGATGGAAGCAGCGTCTCTGAATATTTTTAAGGCGGGTATGTTCTTTGATGAGCAAGGGAGTGATAGGTTATTGAGGGTCAGTGGGTGGCAGATTAGAGGTTACTATCAAGGGGCCGAATGGCCTACAGCACCTCCTGTTCGTTGGGGTGGATGGCACATGTTGTCCTAGCCAGTGATGCCCGCATTCTATGAATGAATTTTAAAAAAACACCCTGAAAATCAACATTTTGTAAGCATAAATTTTTTTATACTTATAAGCTTCCCTGTTCACATACATTGAAATGTTACATAATATACTTGCCATGTAACAAAGGTTGCCCTATGAGGAGAGATCAAGTAGAATATGCCTGTATTCTCTGGACTGCGAAGAAGTGATCTCATAGAGATGTATAAAATTAAGGCGGCTCGAGAAGGTAGATGTGGGGAGGCCTTGGCTGGAGAGTTTTTTTTTCCCAAGGGGCAATTTAGTGTGGCCAATTTACCGACCCTGCACATCCTTTTGGGTTGTGGGGGTGAGACCCACGCAGACGTGGGGGCGAACGTGCAAACTCCACAAGAACAGTGGTCCGGGATCGAACCCGGGTCCTCGTCGGTGTGAGACAGCAGTGCTTGCCACTGTGCCGCCCTTCAGAATGCAAACATAACCTGAAGGAATAGGCCATACAGTCCCTAGTGTCTGCTCTGCTGATTTTCTACCTCCAACGTGCCTTCCCACCCTATCCCCAGAGCTCTGGTTTTCCTTGATATGCAAAAATTTAGCAATGTTGATCTTGAAGGGGTAGCACAAGTGACTAGCACTGTGGCTTCACAGCGCCAGGGTCCCAGGTTCGATTCCCCACTGGGTCACTGTCTGTGCAGAGACTGCATATTCTCCCCCTGTCTGCGTGGGTTTCCTCCGGGTGCTCTGGTTTCCTCCCACAGCCCAAAGATGTGCAGGTTAGGTGGATTGGCCATGATCAATTGTCTTTAGTGTCCAAAAGGTTAGGAGGGGTTATGGGGATAGGGTGGAAGTGAGGGCTTAAGTGGGTCGGTGCAGACTTGATGGGCCGAATGGCCTCCTTCTGCACTGTATGTTTTATGTATCTATGAATATACCGTACTCATGAACTGAGTATCCACAGTCCTCAGGGGTAGCGAACTACAGCGATTCACCGCCTTCTGGGATGAAGAAATGTTTTCTGATCTCTGTCCTAAGTGACCGACCCTTTTATCCTGAGACCGACCTCCTAGTTCCAAACTCTCCAGCCAAGGCCTCCCCACATCTACCTTCTCGAGCCGCCTTAATTTTATACATCTCTATGAGATCACTTCTTCGCAGTCCAGAGAATACAGGCGTATTCTACTTGATCTCTCCTCACAGGGCAACCTTTGTTACATGGCAAGTATATTATGTAACATTTCAATGTATGTGAACAGCGGAAGCTTATCAGCTATAATTTTGTATGAAATAGATTGCAATAAAGTTAATTGCCCTCCAAGCTGTGTGCACCACTTTCACACCGGTTTCTTTTTAACACCGAGAGAATAGGTGAATGGATTGTATATTGCATCCTGTCATGGAAATGTATTCATTTATGGGATGTGGGTGTCACGGATTAGGGCATCACTGGCTGGGGCAGCTTTTTGTATTGGTTATCTATCTTTAATTGCGATGGTGGTGGTGAACTTCTGCCTTGAATCGCTGTAGTTCCTGTGGTCTAGGTACATCCACAGTGCTGTGGGGGGGGGGGGGGGTGGCGTTCCAGCATTTTGACCTAGCCAGAGTGAAGGAACAGCGATATATTTCCAAGTCCGGATGCTGTGTGGTTTGAGGAGAATTTGCAGGTGAGGGTGTTCCTGTGCATCTGCCGCTCTTGCCCTTCTAGGCGATAGAGTTTGAAAGATGCAGTCAAAGGAGCCTTGGTGAGTTTCCTTTAAAAGTGCTTTTACCTTCATGCTTGATGTTTGTCCAGTTTGAAGCGAGTGATTGCCAATCTTATTCTCCCACTTATATCTCTGGACTAGAGACTCAGTCTCATACTATGCTGTGTCCTTTTATACATAGCCCCGAATGTCCTGTTGACCACAAATATTTTATTAAAGCCAGCACAACAACTTTTGGATGTTGCATTTATGTTGGGCATATTTGGATTCCAGGGAGTTTGCGTTGCATTTGCTCCTTCAGAAAATGGAAACACAGGAGCCAGCACACGGATAGGGTCTGTGATGTTGCAATAAAGTTGCGGGCAAGACCAGAAATGGGGGCCACAAATGTAAGATGGAGTTGCCTGGTTTCTTTGTTTATGTATTTGCCAATGGTGCTGTTTTGTTTTGTTTTCCAGGTTGAGAATCCCTTATCCGAAATTCCAAAAACTGAAAAATTCTGAAATCCGCTTTTTTTTTTCAAGCGCACCATGCATGCGCAGTTGCCAATGATCTGTGCATGCTCAGTTCCCAATGCACGGCGGACCTGTGCAGTTTATTCTGAAACCCTAAACCTAGAACATAGAACAGTACAGCACAGAACAGGCCCTCGATGTTGTGCCGAGCAATGTACGAAACCAAAACATTCCGAAATCCGATACACGTTTGGCTCCAAGCATTTCCGATAAGGGATTTTCAAACTATTATATGCAAATCTTTTTAGTTTCACAACTTCCGAGCTTCAATTGGTAAATGACAGCCTGCATTTTATATAGCACCGTTTTAATGTCGTAAAACATCCCGAGGAGCTTTGCCAAACAAAATCTGACTCTTGAGCCATACAAGGCCATTTATTTGAACAGGTGAACCAAAGGTTTGGTCAAAGAAGAGGGTTTATAAATGCCTCTTGCAGGGAGAGATCGAGAGAGGTTGAGCCAACATGTAGCTGAGCCATACAGAAACTTCCAACTTTAATTCCAATTGTTTGCTGATGCCAACTAGATATAGCAGTGGAATTCCCCTCGGTAAGGGAGGGAAGAATGAGAAGGATTTGCGAGTATGCAGGTACAATTTGCAAGAAGCATTCCAGCAATGAAGGACTTGAGATGCACTGAACGATTGGAGAAGCTGGGGATGTTCTCCTTGGGGAAGGCTGTGAGGAGATTTGATAGAGGTGTTCATTGTATTGGTAAAGTTTAGAAATAAGGTATAGTTTAAGTGGGTTTAATTTAATGTTTCTATACCTGGAAAGAAAAACCTATAGTTAGATTCATGCCAGCGAAAGGTGTTTGCATGTGAGGGAATCTGCACATTCTCCCCATGTCTGCGTGGGTTTCCTCTCTCAAATCCCGAAAGCAGTGCTTGTTAGGTGAATGGACATTCTGAATTCTCCCTCCGTTTACCCGAACAGGTGCCGGAATGTGGCGACTAGGGGATTTTCTGCAGTGTTAATGTAAGCCTACTTGTGACACTAATAAAGATTATTACTAGTTAAGTTCCAACTGTTTCTATTGTGCTTAGAGAGGGTTATGACATGAAGAATGAATAAAAGGCACAAGCACGTGGAGGTTGCTTAGCAACTGGGGCCTTGTAAGATAGAGAATCTTTTAAGATTTCGTTTTTGCTAAGTTTGTGGGCCGTTGGAAATGGGACCTCCTGAGTGAACATCTCTCAATTCTGCCAGAAGAAATGGCAGCTGCAAAAAGGCAGGGTTCCTAAAGTACAAGTTACAGTCCAGATAACCAGGGAATTGGGACAGAAAGAACATTTTCAGACAGCTGAAGTTAAGAGAACAGAGACCAAGGTATTAGAATTAGAATTAGAACAGTACAGCACAGAACAGGCCCTTCGGCCCTCGATGTTGTGCCGAGCAATGATCACCCTACTCAAACTCACGTATCAGATGAATTCAAGGAAGAGCAAACAAAGTGTTTTGAGTTAGAGACCATTGCAGTAACTAGCTTTAAAATGGGACACCAGACTTCAGAAGGAGATGAAACATTTGATGTAATTTTAATACAGTCTGAAAATCTAGAGTTAAAGCAATTGTGAGCAGTTTGCACAGCAGCCTAAGACCAAGAAATCCTAAAAAGGTTGATGTACACTGTATTCGCTGTTAGAAGTGGAGCTGAAACTTTGTTTGAAGATGTCATTTGGAAACCTTGTCTGGATTTCAGAATGTAAACCACTGAGCGTTATTAGGAGCAAAGATTTAAAAGTGTGATTTTTGGGATTGGAGTTTTGAAACACTTGTATAATTATCAGCTGGGGGGGCCGGATCTGAGGAGAAATCCACAGACACTAACTTGGGTTCTGAACGGAGTGCATGTATTTGACCACAGTCATCTTGTGTGCTTAAAAGGCACTTTTGTGTCAATGAGACCATTGTAGTTTAAGATGTACTTTGTAATCCATGTTAATCTTTAAATCTGTGTGTATTTGTTAGGCTGAAGGGGGTGAGTAAAGGAATATTGTATATTAATCCAACTTTCATGTTTAATGTTTTTTCCCCTTGTTAAAACTAATTGGTGGTCCTGTGATTCTGTTCCTCCACGTTTTATTAAAAAGTTACGGTCTTTTGAACCACGGTTCTGTTCTGGCATCGTCCCGTCCAGTTATAACATCAGCTGGGATCGTAACACTTGACGGAGTGGATTGTGAAAATTGCGTCCATTGGTGGAAGGCTTGAGAGCCAAGGGATGCGGATGTACATAGAACATACAGTGCAGAGGAGGCCATTCGGCCCATCGAGTCTGCACCGACCCACTTAAGTCGATTTGATAAAAGAAGCAATGGCAACATGAGCAAATGGTTAGCATCTGGAATGTGTTGTTTCAGAGTTTGATAGAGTTTCAAAAGGGAATTGGGCAAGCACCTGTACAGGGAAATTTGAGGGGTATGTGGAAAAGGGTGGGTGAAGGGCACCAACTGAATTGCTTTTACAGAGAACCAGCACAGACGATGGGCTGAATGGCTGCCTTTCTGTGCTGTAACTGCTTGATGATTTGTGCCACTCGGCCTGTTTTTAAATCTGGAAACCGGTGACTAATTGGCAAGGGCGATACTGCACCTTGGGAGTTTCAAACCGGGAGTTTCAAACCGTGTCTACCAATTCAAATAGCTTGGCGTGAAACTGAAGTGTGTTCTTTTTTTTGAACAGGTTTATTGCCAAACCATGTGCCCTGAGCCTTCGAATTCAAGCAAATGGACCTCGCAGAGCACAGCCCAACGCCATTCTAGAAAAAGTCTTTACATCAATTACTAAGGTGCGTGCTGTCATGCGGCACTTTGTTTGCTGGTTTTTTGTTATTCTACAGAAAATATTGTCTCCCCAACGTCCTTTCTTTGTACCACACCCCAATTCCCAGAGTGCGGGGGTAGAGTAGTGATCAGTGTAAGTGGACTGTTCAGGGGTGACGTAAATGATGATACTTCAGTCACAGTTTCTTGTTGGCCTCCCAAATATTGTTCACCTCCCCCACTGTATTTTCCGAAGTCTTTTTGTCCACATAATTCTTGTGTCCAGTACGGTCGTCATGTTGCACTTATTTTTGTTCATTCTTGGCGCTGTGAGCTTTGCTGGCTGGGCCAACATTTATTGCTAATCCATAATTGCCCTTGAAGGTGACGCTGAGCTGCCTTCTTGAACCACTGCACACAATTGCCAACTAGGATGGCAGCACGGTGGCGCAGTGGGTTAGCACTGTTGTCTCATGGCGCTGAGGTCCCAGGTTCGATCCCGGCCCTGGGTCACTGTCCGTGTGGAGTTTGCACATTCTCCTCGTGTCTGCGTGGGTTTCGCCCCCACAACCCAAAAATGTGCAGGGTAGGTGGATTGGCCACGCTAAATTGCCCCTTAATTGGAAAAAATGAATTGGGTACTCTAAATTTATTTATTTATTTTTAAAAATTGTCAACTAGCAAGGATTTTCCGAACTTTATACTCCCGAAATTGCAATGTGGAACCCCCCCCCCCCGTAGTCCAGAGGGTGGACTACAGTAAGTAGACTCAACGCTAGCTCGTTTTTAAAATTTAGAGTACCCAATTATTTTTTCCAAATAAGGGGCAATTTAGTGTGGCCAATCCACCTACCCTGCACATCTTTGAGTTGCGCAAACATGGGGAGAATGTGCAAACTCCACACGAACCTGGGTCCTCAGCAGTGCTAACCACTGCACCACCCTGCCGCCCCCTTAACACCAGCTCTGTCACTGACTCTGCAGAGCACTGCTATGTATTTAAAGAAAAGAAAGTGCTGGAAGTACTCTGGTCCGGCAGCATCAACAGGGAGAGAAGCAGAGTTAACATTTCAGAATTGTTGAAAGGTCATTGATCTGAAATTTTAACTCTACTTCCCTCTTTCTATGTTGATGGAGTGCAGCTATTAATACATTGCACATTATTAAGTCTCAGCAGGATTCAGTTCCTAAATCCTTGTTTTACTTGTGGAAACTGTGCTTTTTGCTGGGAGCATGAAAGAAAAAGCTGAATGAACATACCTTCTGCTTTCTACTTTGTGTAGTCATTCTTTTCTTTCTTTACTATCATAAGCCCGAATTTGAATCTCAAATCTGTTAGTGGTACCTCATGAAAATATTTTTCGAAAGAAAGAAATGCACTGGATTCCTTTTATCTATCTGCAGTTTCTCAAAAGAATTCAATTAAGTTAATCAAACATTAGGCGCCGAAGACCCAGGTTCGATCCCGGCTCTGGGTCACTGTCTATGTGGAGTTTGCACATTCTCCCCGTGTCTGCGTGGGTTTCGCCCCCACAACCCAAAGATGTGCAGGCCACACTAAATTGCCCCTTAATTGGGAAAAAAAATAATTGGGTACGCTAAATTTATTATTTTTTTAAAAAGTTAATCAAGCGTTCAGGACAATTTTGAACTTCATGTAAAAAGGCGAATGTTTTGTTCACAATTTTCATTCTTCAATTTACTGAATGTTTGAAACTTAATTTGAAAAGACCCACTCATGATGATGTACATGTATGAAGCATTGGATTTGCTTTTTCCATTTGTGTTTTAGATGTGTGCAATAAAGGTGTCTGGTAAAGCTACACTTCAGATTGGTGGGCATTTTTCCTTTGAAATGGAAAATCTGGATTTTACTGCCAAAATACCGATTTTTGTTATCTGGAATGCTGATTTCTGTTGGGAAAGGTTGGCAGTTCTGTCTGCAGTCCATGAGGTGTAGGTAGACCCATAGTGCTGTTCAGAAGTTCCAGGGTTTGGATCCAGCGATTTATAATTCCCAGTCAGGATGCCTTGTGTGTATCTGTTGCCCTTGTCCTTCTAGATGGTAGCAGTTGTGGATTTGGCATGTTTGGATCTGCTTTGATTCAAATATCACTCTTAAAACAGCTACAAGTCCTATCTGAACAAATATCAGTGAGGACGTAGCATCTTTAAAATGTCACTATTTCCTATTGGCTTCTTCTGACCTAGATAGGGATTCGCTGTTCAAAATGTCTTAGTAACATGATCAGCCGTTAATGGAGCTGAGCCTTTTCTCAAAGAAAATATGAGGAGATTTGATGAGCTATCCAAAATCGGGAGGAACCTGGACAGCGTCGATGGGGAGAAACTGTTCACACTCATGGAAGTTTGGCATTTATTGCGAAAGGAATAGGGTCCAGAAGTAGCGAAGATCTATATTATTCAGAGCATTTCCAGATGTTGTACAAAACACAGTACCCCCCCCCAAATGTTTGTTCTAATAATAATAATCTTTATTGTCACAAGTAGGCTTACATTAACACTGCAATGAAGTTACTGTGAAAAGCCCCTAGTCGCCACACTCCGGCGCCTGTTCGGGTACACTAAGGGAAAAGCAGCCATGCCAAACCCTGCCTCCATTCCTTTTTAAAGAAGGCCATGAACAGTCACCATCTTGAAAAGAACCCCTCTGCTGATCATAAAATCCCTACAGTGCAGAGGGAGGCCATTCGGCCCACGCAGCCTACACCGATTCA
Organism: Scyliorhinus canicula; assembly: GCF_902713615.1. Classification (NCBI taxonomy): domain Eukaryota; kingdom Metazoa; phylum Chordata; class Chondrichthyes; order Carcharhiniformes; family Scyliorhinidae; genus Scyliorhinus; species Scyliorhinus canicula. Next base: position 11,019,582 of record NC_052173.1, on the reverse strand, counting down.
CTCCACCCTATTACCTGTAAGCTAACCTGCACATCCCTGAACACTAAAGGGACAATTTAGCATGGCCAATCCACCTAACCTTCACATCTTTGGACTGTGGGAGGAAACCAACGCAGACACTGGGAGAAAGTACAAATTCCACACAACACCCAAGGCCGGAAACACTCTAGGCGCGATCCTTCGTCCACGTTGTGCCGGGAAAGCATCTTGCCACAGTGCAGCGTGGCCGATGAAAGCCAGGAGACCCCGGTCCCAGGATCTATCCGCTCGCAAAGACCAAAATGGCCTCCACCAATCTCCTGCCTCTTCAACCGTTCCTCCTTATCCCTATGTGCCCGTGTTGCCAAAAACCAAGCCCCCACATTTTAGATCACGAACCACAGTACCCCAACACTCGGGAGGTGAAAAAGGTACAAAACTCTACACATACCATTAACTGTACAGAGTGGGTAGTAAAAATAAAACACCCCACATGAAAACAATTTCCCTGAGTCCAACACTTCCTCCTGTCTGTTATGCAGATGAACCCAACCAAGTCCAGTGTCCTCAAATGTCCCCACAGACGAGCTGGGTACAACACCCCAAACCGCACCTTGTTCCTGTAGAGGGCCACCTTGACCCTGTTGAACAGCAGTTGTGTACCTGCAGTACATGGTGCTCTATTATGGTAAAAGTGCAGTACAGAGACTTTCTGTGTTATCTACAATCATAGAAGGTTCGCTTCCCTATTTGGGTCACTGTCTGTGCGGAGGTCTGCACGTTCGCCCCGTGTCTGCGTGGGTTTCCTCCGGGTGCTCCGGTTTCCTCCCACAGTCCAAAGACGTGCTTGTTGGGTGAATTGGACATTCTGAATTCTCCCTTAGTGTACCCGAACAGGCGCCGGAGTGTGGCGACTAGGGGCTTTTCACAGTAACTTCATTGCAGTGTTAATGTAAGCCTACTTGTGACAATAAAGATTATTATTATTAGAACAAAGAGTGTAGGGGGAGCCTGTTCAATCCTTCATGTCTGTGCTGAAAGTGCTTTTTTTTAAAGTAACGGTGTGGCATTGTTAATTTAAAAGGTTTAATAATTATTAAAATTGCAATCATTCCAGCAACGAATGGAATGAAAGAACTTGTGTTGATATGGCCCTTGCATGTCCTTGTGCTGTCACGATCAGTGGTTTTGCGTTCAGTGGATGGCTGAGGTACATTCACTGTTTTTGTGGAGGCAAATGCAGTAGCCAAATTAGCGCTCAGTGAATGGCTGTTTTGTCTTCTGTGCAGTGTTAATTTTGAGGGATAATTTGAGCAATACCAGCACTCTGCTACTCTTCAGATGGTGCCATCTGATCTGCGACCCACTCAAGCAGGCTGATTAATGCCTCTGTCTGAAATCCCATCTAGAGAGCGGCACGTCAAGAAATCCAACACTCCTTCAGGACTGAGCTTTGATTATAGGTTTACGTTTTTAGTGGAGCTCGAGCCCACAATCTTAGCGTGCTGAGCTGAACTGACACCAAGAAACAATGGTTATATGAAACCCCGCAATTGGCGCTTAGCTGAGAAACTTGATAATCTTCTCAGTGTAACAGCAGTAACAGTATCTGCAATGCACTTTCGGCTATTCAAAGCAAGTCTTGAAATGCAGCGTTGAAAGCTGTCCGAGATGCAGGTGTATGATACTGTTGGTTTATCATCCATTTGAGAAAGTGTTGTACCAGGAAGGATTTCCGCTCCATGTCCCCTCATTCCAACCAGGGCCAAAGAATTCTAGTCCGAGTATCTACAGATTATTGCAAAGATTAAAAGAGCCCAAAATTGAATTCTTATTGGACACACAAATATGAAATGAGAGACTTCACTACAGCTCTGGTGGCTAATTATTTTAAAAAGACTGTGTGGCTAATGCATTGGTTCCATTGTTGTGATGTGTGGGACTTGCTCCCTGACAGCTGGGCATTAACCTAAATTCACATTAAATGTGTGTTCTGGGGAACATTTGCCCAAAGGCTGTTGCTAAGCTTGTAGGTGGTGGGGAATTCCCAAGGTTAAACCTCAACATGGCTGAAGGTTAGGGAGCAGGTCTACTTTCTGGAGGAGTTGTGTCTTGATGGAGGGCAAGTATTCGTTGGGATACCCCAAGGATTGGCCATTCTCCTGATTTTATTTTCTCCATTTGGATTAAAAAGCATGGTGTGCCGTGTCTGCGTGGGTTTCGCCCCCACAACCCAAAGATGTGCAGGTTAGGTGAATTGGCCATGCTAAATTGCCCCTTAATTGGAAAAAATAATTGGGTACTCTAAATTTATAAAAAAAAAGCATGGTGTGTACTGGCCAAATGTCAGACTGTGTACCAAACTGGGAAGGGGGAGGTTCACAGTTGAGCCTGAAGAGGCAGTGAAAGATCTCTCAAAATGATAAGTGGGCAGACAAGTGAGTCAGTGATAGATCAAACTTAACCACAGGGAAAAGGATGTACCACTTCCAATAAAATGGTGACCAGACAAGTTGAGTGCAGGCCCTGGACATCAAAAGCCACAAGTTATTTAAGCAACAGTTGGATGGTAGAGTGATGGAGAGAATCTGAAAAACTCCATTGTGGGACTCTGCATTTTCATGGACGGTCCGGAGACTCTGAGACTCATCATTGAATTTTTGTGTTTTTGCTTTCCTTCTCATCTGGGTTAAGATCCTGGAACTCCACCCACCCTAACAGCACCCAGACTGACTAATGTCCAATAACAATCCTGGAAGCCTCTCTCTAACAGCACTGTGGGTGTACCTACACCACACGGACTTGCTGATGTCCAGGAACTCCCTCTCTAACAGCACTCTGGTGTACCTACACCACACGGACTACAACGGATCACAAAGTTGACTCTCCACCACCTTCTCTAGAGCAATTGGGGATGGGCAATAAATGCTGGTCTCTCCAATGATCACCTCCAATGGATGAACTAAAATAAATTGATCCCATGACCTCTGACTTGGTAGAACACTACTGACCATTGGAATAGGTGTATTACTGAAAGAGTTAAGCTGGCATCGGTCCTTTTGTACATATTTAGTGTGTTTCACTTTCACTAAAGGCTCCAGAGTCCTTTAGAGGAGGTGCACAAATGGATGGGTTGCCGATGCTATAAATGGTAAATTGTGCGGATAAAAGCAATGGTTTTAATTGCTTTGTACAAAAACCAGAAACTAATTTTGACTCCTATATAAACAGTTAACTTATTTACTGTAACTCTACTATATTTTCCATTTTATGAAATGGTGCTTTTATTGCTAAGTGGCCATTGTAAATCTCTCCTTAACAGCAATCATAAATGGTAGAACTGCCAGAATGGCTGGTTTAGCTCACTGGGCTAAATCGCTGGCTTTGAAAGCAGGCCAGCAGCGCGGTTCGATTCCCGTACCAGCCTCCCCGGACAGGCGCCGGAATGTGGCGACTAGGGGCTTTTCACAGTAACTTCATTGAAGCCTACTCGTGACAATAAGCCATTTTCATTTTTCATTTATGTATTGTAGATTATTCATATGGAGTCTGTCTGAGGCTCTTTGGTTGACTGATCAAACCAATTATTGCGGCTGTATTATCTGTTTGGATGGGATAGAGGGAGTAAGAAGGCGGAGCGATGAAAGTTCCACATAGCTGAAAATTCAAATGAAATTGAAAGCTGGGGGTCTTCAGAAGGCGGCTCAACATTTGAAATTGTTCCAAAAAGTCCTGTTGAAAGCTTATTGTGAGTCTGCTTAAAGTTCAGAGAGTTTTCTTTGATCCATTTGATGTTTTGGCATTATAAACCATGACCAAAGAGACTGAATTTTTTTTTTTGGTTTTGCTTTCTGTTTAATGTCTTGCAACTTTTTTTTCATGTAGGAATAGAAGGGAGTGCATTTAGTCCCTCCTGTCTGTGCCTGTTCTCTGGTGGAGTTATCCAAAACTCCACTCCTCCAATCTCCCTGCAGCCCTCGATGGTGGCGTGAGGGAAGAGAGGAATCATTTGAAGAGAATGTGTTGTTGGGTGGAGGATGGTTACAAGAGATGGTGGGGTGGAGCAAAGCCACGCTTGGAAGTCAACACAACAATTAGAATTAAAAGTTTTGAAGTTTCAGGGCTGAGCCAGCGGGCAGAAAGAAATTGTTTCTCGTGTGTGTACATAAGCACCGTTGAACACCTCGATGGCCCAAGAACGTCACAGCCAAATTTGAGTTGTAGTCACTCTTGAGACAGAGATAGATAGGTTCTTGATTAATAAGGGGATCGGGGGTTATGAGGAGAATGGGGATGTGAAAAATAATGGTGGAGCAGACTTGATGGGCCGAATGGCCTAATCCTGCTCCTATGTCTTGTGGTCTGACGAATGGGTGTCTACGGTTGACTTCTAAGCTTGCGTCATGTCCACAATGACGAGAGTTTTTAAAACTCTAATATAATCTGCCAGTCTCTCTTGGCAACTGCTTCCCTTCACAAATGTAATTCTCAATGCGCTCTTGTTCTTGGTTATTGAATTTACAGTGCTGAAGGAGGCCATTCGGCCCATCGAGTCTGCACCGGCTCTTTTTTGAAAGAGCGCCCACACCTCCACCCTATCCCCACAACCCAGTAACCCCACCCAACACTCAGGGCAATTTTGGACACTAAGGGCAATTTAGCATGGCCAATCCACCTAACCTGCACATCTTTGGACTGTGGGAGGAAACCGGAGCACCCGGAGGAAACTCACGCAGACACTGGGAGAACGTGCAGACTCCGCACAGACAGTGACCCAGCCGGGAATTGAACCTAGGACCCTGGAGCTGTGAAGCAATTATGCTAACCACTATGCTACCGTGCTGCCCGCAATGTATCCAGAATCTGATTAAATTTGGAATAGTCAGTAGGACTGGGATCTTGTGGACAACATTGGTTCATTCCCAGTCAAATGTATTGGGCTGGATTCTTCCGCCGTGCCCGCCGCAAGAATGCCAAGGGCGAGATGCGGACAGTGGAGAAGTCCATTGACCTCGGGCGGGATTCTCCGGTCGCCGGGCAGAAATGGCCGGAGAATCCCGCCCATAATCTGTTTGTAATCACACCAGTCCTCTTTTTGTTAGAGTTGAATTCCCCCATTTTCCCCAAACATGCCTTGCAGTGTCATTATTTTCAATTACATTTAATGCTGACTCATTGTGTACCTGAATGTGGATCGAATAGAATCCCTGGTGCAGAAGGAGGCCATTCGGCCCATCGAGTCTGCACCACCCCTCCGAAAGAATACCCTACCTAGGCCCACACTGTAGCTCCAAGCATTGATCATGGCCAGTCCACCTAACCTGCACATCTTTGGACTGTGGGAGCAATCCAAAGCACCCAGAGGAAACGCACGCAGACATGGGGAGAACGTGCAAACTTCACGCGGTCACCTGAGGCTGGAATCAAACCCGGGTCCCTGGTGCTGTGAGGCAGCAGTGCTAACCACTATGTCATCGTGCAGACACAGCAATCTTTCTGATTGCTCAAACTTCCTCCAAAGCAACATTAGAAGTTACAACAGCCCCTAATTTCTCAAATGTGTAAATCCCAGCCTCTTCTGATGTGGATTTGCACCAGGCAGTCACTGTTGAACTATGCTTGTCTTGCAATATACTACACAAATCCATTATGGGGATGAGGTAATATTGAAGAATTATTCTTCCTGTTTGCCACAACTCTTGGTCCATCTCGATCATGCCAGCCAAATGTGCTCTCTTTTTTTTGTTTTTATAAAGTACCCATACTTATAGAGTACCCAATTCATTTTTTCCAATTAAGGGGCAATTTAGTGTGGCCAATTCACCTAGCCTGCACATCTTTGGGTTGTGGGGGTGAAACCCACGCAGACACGGGGAGAATGTGCAAACTCCACACAGATAGTGACCCAGAGCCGGGATTGAACCTGGGACCTCGGCGCCGTGAAGCAGCAGGGCTAACCCACTGCGCTACCGTGCTGCCCCACTCTCTCTTTTTTTTTAATGACCATAGTAAAGAAGCATTTATCGAAGTGATCTTAATACGATTAACCTCGGGATGGGTTTGAAAAGTAGAAGCATATCGCAGTTACTTAGATGCTGGATTTTTTTTTTTTTTCATAGAATTTACAGTGCAGAAGGCCATTTGGCTCATCGAGTCTGCACCGGCTCCTGGAAAGAGCACCCTACCCAAGATTAACACCTCCACCCTATCCCCATAACCCAGTAACCCCACCCAACACTAAGGGCAATTTTGGACACTAAGGGAAATTTCTCATGGCCGATCCACCTAACCTGCGCATCTTTGGACTGTGGGAGGAAACCGGAGCACCCGGAGGAACCCCCCGCAGACACTGGGAGGATGTGCAGACTCCGCACAGACAGTGACCCAAGCCGGAATCGAATTTTGGTACAGCTAACTGGAATGGGATGAGACACAATGGACAACATCACCTGAGTCAAAGCTATTATTGGGCACATCTGCAGTCGGGTAGCATGGTGGTTAGCATAAATGCTTCACAGCTCCAGGGTCCCAGGTTCGATTCCCGGCTGGGTCACTGTCTGTGTGGAGTCTGCACGTCCTCCCCGTGTGTGCGTGGGTTTCCTCCGGGTGCTCCGGTTTCCTCCCACAGTCCAAAGATGTGCGGGTTAGGTGGATTGGCCATGCTAAATTGCCCGTAGTGTCCTAATAAAAAAAGTAAGGTGGGGGGGGGGTGTTGGGTTACGGGTATAGGGTGGATATGTGGGTTTGAGTAGGGTGATCATGGCTCGGCACAACATTGAGGGCCGAAGGGCCTGTTCTGTGCTGTACTGTTCTATGTTCTATGGGTGTTCGGAAGAGAATGTAGCTCAATATAGGTCCAATATATACCCTTATGGGACAAGAACGTACCAAGAGAAATAGCTATGGTTGACCGAAGGGATGAAAGCGAACAAGAATCCAATGGAAAAGCATGCAGAAGTGAAAAGAACTGTACAAATGAAGACCAACAAAGGTGGAAGACTAAAAAGATGGAGCTGCAGAACAGCAATGGCAACAAGTGGAAAAACATTTTCACACAGTTTGCTGAATTAATGATATTTCCTGTTAATTTCCAAAATGAGTAATATGTAACAAATGTGGTGAAATATTACAGTAAAATGTACTCCTGTATCCCTTTGACCGCCTTAGTTCCCCTTTTATTTCCTTACTCTGGGAGGGTGGCTAGGTCTGTGTGGCAATCTATGTAAACAGAGGGCGACAGTGGTATTGTCACTAGACTCGTAATCCAGAGGCCCAGGCTTATGCTCTGGGGGCACGGTTTCAAATCCCACCTCGGCAGCTGGTGGAATTTAAAATCGATTAATAAAATCTGGAATATGAAGCTAACCTCTGTAATGGTGCCCGTGGAACTGTCATCGATTGTCGTAAAAAATCTATCTGGTGCACTAATGCCCTTTAGCGAAGGTATCTGGCCTACACGTGACTCCAGACCCACAGCAATGACTCTTTATTGCCCTCTGAAATGGCCGAGCAAGGTGCTCTGTTCAAGTGCAATTAGGGATGGGCAACAAATAGTTCTAGCCTTGTCAGCAATGACCGCTTCCCGTGAAAGAATAAACAAAAAACAGTTTCGCTCAGTCTTTTTGGGTAACAATGCAGAGTATTTTTCTTCTATTTACTGGCCTTTCCATGAAGTGTGTGTCTGCGGTGGTGATGGTCAGTATAGGCTAGTAATCTGCAGTCTAAAGTTTGAACCCTACAATCATAAGTAACTTTAACCGGATTTGAATATTTAATAAACTCGGTACATTTTAAAGATGAAGGTTAGAGGTGCTTGGAGAAAGAACCACCGCCCACATTTGTCGGCCTTGAGTTTGACTTCTGTCCCTCCCTCTTCCATCCTCCAACCCCATAGACATGCCAGATCCCATGTTTTTAAATTTTGCCAGTTTTTGCTGGAGTTGTTTCTGGAAACCATAAATGCAAGTTAATAACGGATTCTCTTTCGTTCTCAGTCTCCTGATGAGAAAAGACTTGAAGGCCTGTCCAAGCAGCTCGACTGGGATGTTCGCAAAATTCAGCGTTGGTTTCGACATCGAAGGAATCAAGATAAACCCAGCACCCTCACCAAATTCTGTGAGAGCATGTACGCCTATTTTTTTTAAAAAATGTTACACCTCCAATTGTGCCTGGTCAATGGTGTAATCACGTTATAACTGCAGCATCAGTTCCTGGCTAGGCAACTGTGCGTTTCTAAAAAATGGTCAACGTCTTTGGCAACTGCAAAGCATAAACTTTGTGCAAATTCCTTATCCCCTCCCTTCTCCCAAAAATTAATTAGGTTGAAAATATTTGTACCAGTTGTCACTTCTTCTGTTGGGAATGAAAAATCTGGACCATTTGTTAATCCTGATTTCCTTCACCATGTCCACCTGGGGAAGTCTAAACTGTAGTTTTTGTAAAAGGAAAACTATTAATTGAAGGATAAAGATGTAACTGTTATGGTATTTTCCTCCCGGATATTCCTTCCTTTAGCCAGGTTGTTTCCAAGATTTCTTTAAGAATAACGGATGGTGTTGGGTTGCTTGTGATGCACATGTATTTTGCATTTTTTTTCTTTGTTGCTTTCTAAATAAAATAATTTTCCACTACATCTATTACATGTAGAAATTGTTGGGGCCACTGGTTTACGGTGACTGAATAAGTGAAAATCAATTTTCTTCATGTTGGATCCTGGGTTTGTTGTTGGAGTTTAGGAATCAATTTCCAGCTTCAGCCCCCAAGGGCCATAATGACCAAGGAACAAATGAAAATGCAGTTCCTGGTCATTGGCAGTGGTCCTGCTGGGCATTTCATTGTTTCTTTCGAACGCACCGTCAAATCTGATCAACCAACCAAACATGAGAAGAGGCAATGACACAAATGGCAGTGATATTGACTGTGGCAACAAGAATGGCAGCAGGGCACCGGTGCCAATGTTGGACAAGCCTAGGGCAGCGGCGGCAGAGCATGAACAGCAATGGCGGCTGAGTTTAGAGCAGCCACAATCGCGGACGAGACTAGGGCAGCGGCGGCAAGCATGGGCAGCAATGGCGGATGAGACTAGGGCAGCGGCGGCAGAGCATGAATGACAACAGTATTACGATCAGCTTTTACAGTTGGCTTATTGTTTTCGGGGGAAATGAAGACTTGCTGCTTCTGCAAGACTTCTGTAACCCACCAGCGCCAAATTCAAACTTCTGCATAGCACACTGCAATTTGCCTGTTTTCTTGTGAAGGAGTGGCTTTGCCTATATTTCATAGCACAAGTGACTTTTGGAGCAATTTCTTACTGACCAATATTAGTTTTGTCCCTTTAGTTTGGGTTAAAATTATTTACATACGAGCAGGACGGAGGCGCAGTGGTTAGCCCTGCGGCCTCACGGCGCCGAGGTCCCAGGTTCGATCCCGGCTCTGGGTCACTGTCCGTGTGGAGTTTGCACATTCTCCCCGTGTCTGCGTGGGTTTCGCCCCCACAACCCAAAAATGTGCAGGGTAGGTGGATTGGCCATGCTAAATTGCCCCTTAATTGGAATAAATGAATTGGGTACTCTAAATTTAATTAAAATTAAAAAAATTATTTACATACAACTTCTCGGAAGCCATTCTACCCAAAATGTCTGTTTCGGCTCTTTTTGAAAGAGCCATCCAATTAGCCTTGTTCCTCTTGTCTTTCTCTGTAGCCCTGTATATGGTTACCCATTTGAAAGGTACTATTGAATCTGCTTCCGCCTACCTTTCAGGCTGGACAGTTTTGGATCATAACTTGCTGTGTTTATTGAAAAGAAAATAATTTCATGTTGCCTCTTGGCATGTGTGCCAATGACCATTAAATCTTTGCACTCTGTTTACCCAAGTTTCTCCTGGACTTGTTCGCTCAAAACCCTCCCTGAATTTTGTATCTCTCTCCCTCTAAAAAGAAAAGCCTGGCAGCACGGTGGCGCAGTGGGTAGCACTGCAGCCTCACGGTGCCGAGGTCGCAGGTTTGATCCCGGCTCTGGGTCACTGTCCGTGTGGAGTTTGCACATTCTCCCCGTGTTTGCGTGGGTTTTGCCCCCACAACCCAAAGATGTTGGTTTACAGGTGATTAAGAAGGCAAATGGAATTTTGTCCTTCATTGCTAGAGGGATGGAGTTTAAGACTAGGGAGGTTATGTTGCAATTGTATAAGGTGTTAGTGCGGCCACACCTGGAGTATTGTGTTCAGTTTTGGTCTCCTTACTTGAGAAAGGGCGTACTGGTACTGGAGGGTTTGCAGAGGAGATTCACTAGGTTAATCCCAGAGCTGAAGGAGTTGGATTGTGAGGAGAGGTTGAGTAGACTGGGACTGTACTCGTTGGAATTTAGAAGGATGAGGGGGGATCTTATAGAAACATTTAAAATTATGAAGGGAATAGATAGGATAGATGCGGGCAGGTTGTTTCCACAGGCGGGTGAAAGCAGAACTAGGGGACATAGCCTCAAAATAAGGGGAAGTAGATTTAGGACTGAGTTTAGGAGGAACTTCTTCACCCAAAGGGTTGTGAATCTATGGAATTCCTTGCCCAGTGAAGCAGTTGAGGCTCCTTCATTAAATATTTTTAAGGTAAAGATAGATAGTTTTTTTTTGAAGAATAAAGAGATTAAGGGTTATGGTGTTCGGGCCGGAAAGTGGAGCTGAGTCCACAAAAGATCAGCCATGATCTCATTGAATAGCGGAGCAGGCTCGAGGGGCCAGATGGCCGACTCCTGCTCCTAGTTCTTGTGTTCTTATGTGCAGGGTAGGTGAATTGGCCACGCTACATTGCCCCTTAATTGGAAAATATTAATTGGGTACTCTAAATTAATTTTTTTTAAAAAGCCTTCTCCGCTTGTCTTTGCCATCTTTAAAGATTTGTGTGATTGAACCCCCTTGAAAAACTCAAGCAATTTAGTTTAGTCCTGTGCTTCCTATCTGAATAAATCACCATCTGTATGTCATTTTTCACCAGCTTATGTTTAGAAGAGCGACCAACAATAGTGTAGGCACTGTTTGTGTTTACTACGGTCCAATTGATCGGTATAATAAAACCTAGTAACTTTGTGTGAAAAGCTCCACAATTTTTTAAAAATAAAAAGTGCTGACATCTGGAAGCAGATTGTCCCCACCCCGAGTAAAATCCGGTGACTTGTATCCTCCCATTGCCTGGGTATGGAGAGGAAATGATAAAGACCCTGGGTGGGATTTTCTGGTCCTGTCCATGACTCTGCCCACCATGGGCACGACTGGGAAATCCTGGCCTCTTGAGCTTCAGGACGGGTATGGGCAAACCCGTGATTATTACCGAGCTACGTCTCATGGCTGGCTGCAAGGAAGAGGAAATGCAGCACTCTGGGGAAAGTCTTTGACTGTAATAAACAAACAAAGAACAAAAGAGAAGTACAGCACAGGAACAGGCCCTTCACCCTCCAAGCCTGCGCCGACCATGCTGCCTGTCTAAACTAAAACACACTTCTGGGGTGCGTATCCCTCTATTCCCGTCCTATTCATGTAATTGTCAAGATGCCCCTTAAACGTCACTATCGCCCCTGCTTCCACCACCTCCTCCGGCAGCGAGAAATGAATGTTACAAATCACAAACTGACTGATGTACCTCCTGTTCAGTAATTTCATATTGCTGCCTGCAAGTATAGTCTCTGGAAATGGGTATAAAATCAAAATTCTGCAGATGCTGGAGGTTTGACATTTAAAAACTCAGCAGGTCTGGCAGCATCTGTGGAGATAGCAACAAAGTTGTGTTTCGAGTCCAGTATGACTTCTCTTCAGCCCGCCCTTTCAAGGAAGAGTCATACAGACTCAATATTAACACTCCCAACAGATGCTTTCGCACCTGCTTCAGTATTTTCAGCACTTTCTGTTTCTGTCCCTGGAAATGTTGTTTGGTCTCTCTTGAACGTTGAGAGTCGAGCATTCTAGCTGTTCTGTAATTTTATATCTGAGTCCATTGATTTAATGAGGGCAGTGATGACATTGACATTAAGTTAAGGGCCCATGGTGTTCAGGGTAAGATCCTGTCATGGATAGAGGATTGGCTAACTGGCAGAAGGCAGAGAGTGGGGATAAAGGGGTCTTTTTCAGGATGGCAGCCGGTGACTAGTGGTGTGACTCAGGGGTCTGTGCTGGGACCACAACTTTTCACAATATACATTAATGATCTGGAAGAAGGAACTGAAGGCACTGTTGCTAAGTTTGCAGATGATACAAAGACCTGTAGTGGAATAGGTAATATTGAGGAAGCAAGGGGGCTGCAGAAGGACTTGGACAAGCTCGGACAGTGGGCAATGAAGTGGCAGATGGAATACAATGTGGAAAAGTGTGAGGTTATGCACCTTGGAAGGAGAAATGGAGACATAGACTATTTTCTAATGGGAAGATGCTTTGGAAATCGGAAGCACAAAGGGACTTGGGAGTCCTTGTTCGCGATTCTCTTAAGGTTAAAGTGCAGGTTCAGTCGGCAGTTAGGAAGGCAAATGCAATGTTGGCATTCCTGTCGAGAGGGCTAGAATACAAGACCAGGGATGTACTTAGGCTATATAAGGCTCTGGTCAGACCCCATTTGGAGTATGGTGAGCGGTTTTGGGCCCTGTATCTAAGGAAGGATGTGCTGGCCTTGGAAAGGGTTCAGAGGAAGTTCACAAGAATGATCCCTGGAATGAAGAGTTTGTCGTATGCGGAACATTTGAGGACTCTGGGTCTGTACTCGTTGGAGTTTAGAAGGATTAGAAGGGATCTTATTGAAACTTACAGGATACTGCGAGGCCTGGATAGAGTGGAAGTGGAGAGGATGTTTCCACTTTTAGGAAAAACTAGAAGCAGAGGACACAACCTCAGAATAAAGGGACGATCCTTTAAAACAGATGAGGAGGAATTTCTTCAGCCAGAGGGTGGTGAATCTATGGAACTCTTTGCCGAGGAAGGCTGTGGAGGCCAAATCACTGAGTGGCTTTAAGATAGAGATAGATATGTTTTTGATCAATAAGGGGATTAGGGGTTATGGGGAGAAAGCAGGAGAATGGGGATGAGAAAAATATCAGCCATGATTGAATGGCGGAGTAGACTCGATAGGCCGAGTGGCCTAATTCTGCTCCTATGTCTTATGGGTTTATGGTCTTATGACATGGCAATTCCGACGACTTGGGGATAAAACTCTCCAATTGTGGAACAAATTTTTTTTAAATTGGGTGAGATTGTGGGACTCTCTCTAGTACACTGGGTACCACGGTAGCACAAGTGGTTAGCACTGTGGCTTCACAGTGCCAGGGTCCCAGGTTCGATTCCCGGCTGGGTCACTGTCTGTGCGGAGTCTCACATTCCCCCTGTATCTGCGTGGGTTTCCTCCGGGTGCTCCGGTTTCCCCCCACAGTCCAAAGATGTGCAGGTTAGGTGGATTGGCCACGATAAATTGCCCTTAGTGTCCAAAAAAGGTTAGGAGGGGTTATTGGGTAACGGGGTTAGGGTGGAAGTGAGGGCTTAAGTGGGGCGGTGCCGACTCGATGGGCTGAATGGCCTCCTTCTGCACTGTATGTTCTATGTATCTACAGAGTGATCTGGGTGACAGTGTATCAGTCACAATGTTAGTCTGCAGGTACAGCAGATTAGGAAGACAAATTAGTGTTTTATGGCCAGGATTGTGACACTTGTACAGGGCCTTGGTGAGACCACATCTGGTTTTGCTCCCCTTACTTTGGAGACAATTCCATTTGAAACAGTTTGGAGAAGGTTGACTCGACTGATTGCTGGGATGAAGGGTTTACCTTGGGAAAGGTTAGATAGGCTGGGCCTGTATCCGTCGGAATCCATTGGAGTTCAGAAGATTGAGAGGTGATCTTATTGAAACATAAGATCCTGAGGGGACTTGACAAGGTGGATGTTGATAGGAGGTTTCCCCTTATAGGAGAGACTAGGGGCGCGATCCATCGGCCGCGTTGCACTCTCGGTCGAGCGCGTTGCAGCCAATGGATACCGGGAGAGACCTCACACAGGTTTCCCAGCAGTTATCACAGCTCGCGGGATCCACCCGCGAGGCATCGGAATCAGAAGCAACCCAAAAGGAGCGGAGCCAAATGACTTTGGCGAACCTAACCGGAATCTACTGGCTTCAACAGCAAGGCCGCAGCCAGGCGCCATTCAGCATTTGTCCACACAAACGTGGATCAGGCGGAACGGCACCCAGAGGGGGTCTCCCAGGCCATCAGAGGCCCCTGGGTGGCCAGGGATAGTGCAGGGTGGCCACCTGGAACACTGGCAACTGAGCACTTCCCAGCTGGCACCGTGGCACTGCCAAACTGGCAGGAGCACTACCCAGGTGGCAGTGCAAGGGAGCCTGGGGACCAGGCTGGCACTGCCAAGGCTCATGAGATGAGGGGGGCCATGCCCATGAAAGGAGGGGGGGGGGGGTGAGGGGATGTGGATAGCAGGAAAGTAGGGGCCTCTGGGAGGTTTGGGGGGGTGTGGGGAGGGGTGGTTGCAGGGGGATCCCCAGGGTCCCCATAGTGGGGTGTCGTGTCCACGTGTATGGGGTAGTGTCCGTGTGTGGGGGGGGGGGCATTTCCCATGGGTGGGGGGGACCCACAAGCTCACTTAGAGATTGGGGTACCCTTTTAAATTGCGGCCCAATCTCTTGAGTTCAGCTCCCTGGTCAGTGATGACTTTTTTTGATGTTTTTAAATTCAGAGTACCCAATTCATTTTTTTTCCAATTAAGGGGCAATTTAGCGTGGCCAATCCACCTAACCTGCACATCTTTGGGTTGTGGGGGTGAAACCCACGCAGTCACGGGGAGAATGTGCAAACTCCTCACGGACAGTGACCCAGAGCCGGGATCGAACCTGGGACCTCGGCGCCGTGAGGCAGCAGTGCTAACCACTATGCCACCCTAAGAAAAGAAGTGTGGGCTAAACTGGTGAGAAGCTCCTCGGGGCCCCAAAAAAGTGATTTAAATGTCATTGAATAGCGGTGGGGAACTCACCGGCAGGAAGCTGCCTGAAAAACCCACCACAAATAAGCTGAGAATTTTTTCCCGCTGAGTTAGATTGAGAAAGGAGACAAAGGATGCAGGGAATAGGAAGGAACTTATAGAGTTTTTAAAAAAAAATAAAAAATTTACAGTACCCAATTAATTTTTTTTCCAATTAAGGGGCACTTTAGTGTGGCCAATCTACCTAGCTTGCGCATCTTTTGTGTTGTGGGGGGCGAAACTCACGCAAGCATGGGGAGAATGTGCAAACACCACACGGACAGTGACCCAAAGCTGGGATCGAACCTGTGACCTCGGTGCCGTGAGGCCGCAGTGCTAACCACTGTGCCACAGTGCTGCCCCAGGAATGTAGAGTTGAGGCCACAGTCGAATCAGCCATGATCTGATTGGATGGCAGAGCAGACTCGAAGGCTGCAGTGACCTACCCCTGTTCCTTGTTTGTAAATGCAGACTGTAAAGATCACAGGATTCATTACCTGATCTGTGTCAAGAGTAGTGGTGCAGATCCCATAATGTCCTGTAGTAGCTGCAGGTTGGGGCAGAGATAAATCCAACTAGGCCGCCACTCTTCATTTGTTACAGTGTGTGTCTGCGCGCTTATGGGATTTGGATCGAGTACATAATCCTGTCTAGTCAGATAGCTGGCTGGTGCCCGCTGTCTTGCCTTGCACGTGAACAATGGCCACTGATTTATTGGTAGGCACAAAATTGGGCAGTTTGATTTCCAAAATGTCGGTGGAAATCCTAGAGATCCAAGTAACAAAAATTGGGAATGTATTTACTCAGTCACTGTGAACCAATGGCCCTGATTGCAATAGAGTGGAACTGGATTTGCCCCCCCCCCCCCTGCTCCGTCACATAAATCAGTGGCTTTCATTGTGGCCACATGGGCAAAGTACCGGCGCCCACTGAGCTCTACTGCAGTGAAGAATTCAACGCCCTCGGGCAAGAGGAAACCAATTCAGTGAGTTTGTGGCGCAGTGTTTTCTGTGGCAGTCCAAAGCTTTCTGAATGGAGCCCTCCACTCGCCCAGAATCTTTCCTTTTAATTGACAGGTGAGCAAGGAATAACAAAACAAATCCCTGCTGTACGCAGATGACATTTAATTTTCTTGTAATGGTCCTTGTCTAAAATAAAATTCTTTCCGAGAGCTTTCCACTTGGCTTAGAAGAGGAGGGAAATATCTAAATCGTGGAGTATATAACACACTGGGAACTGAGAGAACCTTTTCACTGGGAGAACCATTTCAAACCGTCATTTGCTCCACATTCAAATAATGCATTGTCCAAAAGAGAACTTGCTCACCTCCAGCTGCATCTCTGAGATCTTGGCCAGCTCTGAAATGCTGCATCAGCTCTGAAATGCTGCATAAGTTCTTTGGTGGTGTTTTATTTGACCGAGCTTATCCTAGACTAATCCAAAATGGGGATAGTGGTCTAGCCTTTCCTGGAAAATAGTTTGTCTTATTCTCTGTCCAAGAGTATGTTCCACTTCCTTAGTATTGTGTTGAGGGTCTGTGAGGAGAGGGAAAAGATGATGGGACAAGATGGGAAAAGAGGATGACACTAACTATGGTCCCATTCACTGTCGTTGTAAGGCAGCAGTGCTAACCCCTGTGCACTAGGTTGCATCCATTTGCAGAATCTGGAATAGATTTGTTGCTCCTGAAACATACCAACAATTTGCATTTGGTTCCGAAAGACTCCAGTCTTCAAAAAGCTAATTTCAGTAAATGTCTAATGAGCCTCTGCAGAATCGAACTACTCGCTTTGCTGATCACCTCCCAACTTCCACAACACTGGTGTGAGACTTTGCCATTTGCACTAATCCTTAAAATTTACCATGAATGATTCGGATTGTCTGCAAATACTGGAAATGTAAACAGCAGTTCAGTCAGTATTTGAAAGAGAGAAGATGGGTGGCATGGTAGCACAAGTGGTTAGCACTGTTGCTTCATAGCGCTAGGGTCCCGGGTCCGATCCCCGCTTGGGGTCACTCTCTGTGCGGAGTCTGCACGTTCTCCCCATGTCTGCGTGGGTTTCCTCCGGGTGCTCCGGTTTCCTCCCACAAGTCCCGAAAGACGTGCTGTTAGGTGAATTGGACATTCTGAATTCTCCCTCTGTGACCCGAACAGGCTCCGGAATGTGGCGACTAGGGGCTTTTCACAGTAACTTCATTGCAGTGTTTTTTTTTTAAATTTAGAGTGCCCAATTATTTTTTCCAATTAAGGGGCAATTTAGTGTGGCCAATCCACCTACTCTGCACATTTTTGGGTTGTGGGGGCGAAACCATTGCAGTGTTAATGTAAGCCTACTTGTGACACTAATAAAGATTAAGGGATAACATCCTGGTGTATATCCCTTTTGAGGAAGGTCAACGCTGAAATATTCTTGTATATTTTCTCTAGATGTTAATGAACTTGCTGTGTATCGCCAGCAATTTCTGGTTTGGCATTTTTATTCTTTAGTTAATTTTTGTACAAACAGGAACTGGCATCCTGAAACGAGAGTACTCCTGCATTGCAAAGGACCTAAATTCTCCTCCATAGCAAAGGGCAACAATCCACAGGTTATGAAGATTTAAAATGAAAACCAAAAATACTCTTTTTATTTTGATTTTATAGATCCGCAGTATTTTGCTTTTGCTTCAGAGATTGTTAATTCCGCTCCTTGTCAACAAAAAACATTGACCTGATCAGAGGATTGAACTATCTGAAAATGACTTTTCACTTCTTCTTTATGGCTGACAAAAGATTGGCCGTTCTGGACCCATTGAAATTGACTTGTCGAAGAAATTGAAATTGTCGAAAGCTCCAAACTGTGACACATGTCTACGTTTCATAACTCCACTAAAAAGCTTCCAAGTAGGAACATTTGGCAGGTGCCAAGCATTTAATGTGATCCCGAGTCATTTGTGAAGTAGGCTCTCCCGCTTATGTTGACCGTTAAAGCTGTGTTCATTGTGTATTGCCCATGTGTAATAGATACCATTTGAGTGCCGCAGATTGCTGGTGTAGGGAAACTTCAAAAGAACCTGACCAAGAAGTAATTGCAGCACTGAGCGGTGCTGGTGAGTGGCTCCTAATATTCACTTAATTTGTTAATGGCAGTGGCTGTGTGATTGGTTGAAGGCTGATTATTGTTTTTTTTAAAAAGCTCCAATAAATTCTGTAATCACAGACTTCTTGTTAAGGAAGGCCGGCAGTATACAAAGCTATGTGGTCGCTGTGACTGGGAGAATAAACGTAACTATTTTCCTCTTCAGTTCTTTTCCCCAGTGTTTGAGAAGCAGCTTTTTAAAAAAGATCTGGGTGGCTTGTGAGCAATGGCCCTACATTTATTGAGTCATTGAATGCAGGAGGGCTGCTCTGAGAGACACTAAAGCCAGGCTTTACTAACGGGAGGAGCAAACTGGCCAAATAGTTATTCTGGGCTGTTCATGTGAAGCCAGAATAGACATGGGTATAGATTTGGGAGGGGGGAAAGAGTGTTTGATTATTTTCTCTTATTTCGAAACCTTTTTCAATTGGAATCCAGATTGGTCGACTGAGCTTTTAGATTTGATGGGGATAACCTCCTCCCTCCCCTGCCCACCCCCTCCCATTTTCTGATTTCAAGTGTTTTGTATTTACAGGTGGCGACTGGTATTTTATTTCTATATATTCTTCTATGGAGTGAGATTTCTGTGGAAGGTAAGTGCTGTATGTGAATGTTTTGTCTGTGTATCAGCCCTTCCCCCATCCTTCCCCCCCCCCCCCCCCGAAAAGAAGAAAGCATTCTTGTCAACTCTTTCTTTAGTCAAGGTGACCGTTAGCCATTCCCTTCAGCGCAGCAGTGGTCCTCCGCAGCGGCTGATGTGGAGTAATCAAATGTGCAGAGTAATCAAATGTGCAGTGTAAGTGTAGGTGACCATCTGTAGTTAAGTATCATTAGGGTCCTGTTACTTCCCAGTGCAAGTTGGAGCGAGTGAACCTACTGGTTTATACTTTGGGGTGGCGTGAGGGGGGGAGGTTACATACAAATTAAGGTCAAGAAAGCACTCATTTCCATACCAACTTTCTCTGCTGCTGGATGCCTCAAAAAGCTTAACAGCTTGACAGAATTACTCCTGGAAGTGTAGTCACCAGGAAAGCACAGTAGCCAATTTATGCACAGCCAGCTCCCAGTCAGGCAACTAATCGCATCATATTTTTCTAATGATACAGGTTGGGTTATAAATGTCAAGTCAGGGTGTCAGGAGAACTCTGCTGGTTGAAAAGCATAACAGGATGTCGCCTGGGAGGCCAGGCAGAACTTTGATATAGTGTCTGGAGTGTCCACCGAGACTTTTTGAGTCCCTGGAGTGGGGTTTGACCCGACGACGACGTGACTGAGTAGCGGGCGCTGCCTCTGAACCAAGACTGACGCATAGTTAAACTGGGCAAGGGACATCCGAATGGCTCTGTCAAATTAGGTGTTCGGGGCAACATCGTATCTGTGCAAGTGTTATTGGTTGTTGGGGTGGTGGTGCTTTATCTTTAATTCCTCCAATTGACTCGGAACAATTATGCTTGCTGTTTTAAAACGCGTTCACTAAGGTTATTTTAAGCTATACTTCATCCTTGTCCACTATAAAATGGCTGGAATCGAGTGTGTGGGAGATTGTGGGGACAAAGAAAGCCCACATTCCATAGACTGTGGTGCTGAGGTTAACACCACCTTGTGTACTTTCACACTCTGGTCATGTTTTGTTCTCCTCCCAGCTTTTACACAATCGAGTAAAGGGTAGCTAAAGTGTCTTTGCACTGAGTGATTCTGAGCAGTGGTGCAAAGCTGCTGCCAGTATAACTCTTGTGGGCTGCTGCTTCGAATGTGCTTCCTGCTTTGTGCACCCTGCCCGTGACAGCTTCCGAGGATAGTCTTCCATCATTGTCCAGGGCTTTCATGTCTTTGTTGAATCTGACTCTATTTTGCTTAACTCTGGCATAGCTCCAGAATTCATGACATGGCCAGGCACCGTTATACTGATGCTTTGATTTGGGAGTGGGAGTTCTTACTTGCAACAGTGGGAGGAACAAGGCCCAACAATGCTGTCAAAAGGACAGTGAGGCTAATTGCATTTCCCGTGATTCAGATGCCGAATGTCCCAGCAGCTTCAATTGAGGGCAGGTGCACAGAAATAAAAATGTTTCTGACTGGGATTTGCTACTCTCTCATTAGCTTTGTGAAAATGGCATCTCGTTGTCTCGCTCAATATTCACATACATTGAATGGTGTGAATCCCGGTTCTTAAAAACTGTAGATATAAAGGAAACTTTCCACAGAAAGTTTACTTTGAAGTCAAAATACTCTTTAAGGGGGTGATGAGTGTCGGTTATGGCCAGACAACCTCTCTGACACTGAAAGTTAAACTTTTTCAGTGTGGAGTCTCTTCCTTGGGGTTTAATAGTATTATTTTTTTAAATCAGTATTTTTGTACTTATGGCCTCTTTCTCTCAATCCAGTATTTTTCACCCGATTTGACATTGAATTCACGCACTCTAACTTGTACTTCCTAGTTCAGACTTTATGCTGTTGACTTCACAATCGCTCTGCTCTGCCATTCAATAAGATCATGGCTGATTGGTTGTGGCCACAACTCCACTGTCCTATCTGACCTCAAAAACCCTTGGACTCCTAGGGGCAGTACAGTGGGTTAGCACTGCTGCCTCACGGTGCCAAGGGCCCAGGTTCGATCCCGGCCCCGGGTCAGTGTCCGTGTGGAGTTTGTACATTCTCTCCGTGTTTGTGTGGGTTTCACCCCCACAACCCAAGGGCAAGTGGATTGGATTGGCCACGCTAAATTGCCCCTTAATTGTAAAAAATGAATTGGGTACATAGAACAGTACAGCACAGAACAGGCCCTTCGGCCCTCAATGTTGTGCCGAGCAATGATCACCCTACAAGCCAACGTATCCATCCTATTCCAGTAACCCAACAACCTCCCCATTAACCTTATTTTTTAGGACACTAAGGGCAATTTAGCATGGCCAATCCACCTAACCCGCACATCTTTGGACTGTGGGAGGAAACCGGAGCACCCGGAGGAAACCCACGCACACACTGGGAGGACGTGCAGACTCCACACAGACAGTGACCCAAGCCGGAATCGAACCTGGGACCCTGGCGCTGTGCAGCATTTATGCTAACCACCATGCTACCGTGCTACTCAAATTTATATATTTTTTAAAAAATTAATGATCTTCTGAGAGTGAAAAGGTTTCTCGTTATTATCGGCATGGTGGTTAGGCACTGATGCCTCACAGTGCCAGGGACCGGGGTTTGATTCTGGCCTTGGCTGACTGTCTGTCTGTTGGTGCGAAGTTTGCACATTCTCCTCGTGTCTGCGTGGCTTTCCTCCAGGTGCTCCACTTTCCTCCCATGTGCAGGTTAGGTGGATTGGCCATGATAAATTGCCCCTTCGTGTCCATGGATGTGTAGGTTGGGTTAGGTGGGGGAGTGGGCTAGGGTGGAGTTCCCTTTCAAAGGGTCGGTGCAGACTCGGATGGGTCAAATGGCCTCCTTCTGCACTGTAAGGATTCTATAATTCTTACCTCCGTTCAAAAACTAGGGGCCTCACATTTAAGACGATGTCCCCAGTTCTAGTCTCTCCCACAAGGGGAAACATCTCCATATGTCCCCTCAGGATCTTTTTGTGTTTCAATAAGATCACCCCTCATTCTCTAAACTCCAATGGATACAGACTCCACCTTTTCCATCAGACAACCCCTTCATCCCAGGAATCAGTCCAGTGAACCTTTCTGAACCGCATCCAATGCAGTTGTGTCCTTTCTTCAGTAAGGGGACCAAAACTGTGCACTATATTCCAGATGTGGCCTAACTGCAGCCCTGTACAGTTGTGCAGCAACGTTCCAGTTGCCTTCCGAATCACTTGCTGTATCTGCGAACTAACCTTTTGTGATTCACATCCCAGAACACCCAAACCTCTCTCTACTGCAGAGTTCTGCAGTGTGTCACCATTCAAATAATAAACTGTGCTTCCTGCCAAAGTGGAGGTACAGTTAAGGAGGTACAGTGGTTTAACTTGTTCACTCTGAACCCAGGTTTCAATCTCTCAGCTCGAGCAACTTGCACATCTTTGGGTTGTGGGGGTGAAACCCACGCAGACACAGGGAGAATGTGCAAACTCCACATGGACAGTGACCCAGGGCCGGGATCGAACCTGGGTCCTCAGCGCCGTGAGGCTGCAGTGCTAACCCACTGCGCCGCTGTGCTGCCCTAAATACCTACCTTTACAACAGACCTGTTCGAGTTTGCCAAATACTGCAGCAAGGCAGCACAATTCATGTGGCAGTAAATGTATCATTGACATGGGGTATCATTGTAATGAATCTTGATCTTCCCGCCCTCTGCTAATTATTAAAAGTTAGCGTTTCAAAGTAACCTGCATTTGACAGTTTGGGTCTCACTGTTTGGGGAGACTTTTCTTTCAGCATAGTGAGACGTGTGACTGCCCTCTTTACCCGGTCTGGCCTACATGTGACTCCAGACCCACAGCAATGTGGTCGGCCGTAACTCTGAAATGGCCTAGCAAGCCACTCGGTTGTACCAAACTGCTGCAGAGTCTAAAAGGAGTGAGGAGTGAAACCAGACAGCCCCCACCCTCGACCGAGCCACTGGAGATCAGCATGGCACACCCAGCGCTGTTGACCCCGCAAAGCCCTTCTTTATATGTGTCCTTGTTAGGGACTGGGATTTTCCAGTGCTGCTGACAGTGAATGGAGTTTTCGCTAGCGTGCACTCGCAACAGCCGAGACCAGGGAAACCTGCCCATTGTCTCCGGCGCCACCATCACCATCCCTACTGACAGGACAGACCCACCAGAGGTGGGCATATCGTCAGGATGGAGTTGGGAGTCCTCAACATCGACTCCGGACCTCATGAAGTCTGGCAGCCTCTGGAGATCTCGTGAGGCGTCGCGATCTGGATCCTGCCCATTGAGGTCAGCACCCAGATTTGCATATTCCAAATGAGCAGTTAATCTCGTTTGAATGTCTACACCAGATGTATCCAGTGCCTGGGACCCAAGGGCCTTGCCTCGGAGACCCCAAGCGGGCGCCGTGTAGCACTGGTTTCCACAAACGTGGACCAGGTGTACCGGCACTTGGTGTGGGGGGAGGGCGGTGTCTTACAGGCGATCGGGGGCCCCTGGGTGTTTGGGCTCTGCACCCTGGCAGTGGCACCCAGGCACCCTAGCAGTGCCAGGGTCACCCAAGTGCCCCCGATACTGCCAGGGTGCCCAGGTGACATGCCCATGCTAGAGATTGGGCCCGGAGGTGTCCTGCCCTTATGAGATGGGGTGTGGGGAGCTCAATGACCCCCTTTATTGTGTGTGTGTGTGTGGGGGGGGGGGGGGGGGGGGGTGGTCTATAGATTTTGACCCAGCAACAATGCTCATTAGTGCAGGAAACGGGACTAAGTGCGGCCTCGGCAGGCATTGCTCGCAGAGTCCCGTTTACTAGTGGGGTTGTTCTCTGCACTGCCAGCGCCAGGATACACCCGGCGAAACGCTACACCCGGCGAAACGCATTCTGGTTCATTTCCTTTTAAATTGTGCCTTGGGTCCATAGCAGACGGTGAGGGAATCAACAAAGAAAAAACCTACTTTTTTTTTCATCCTCACCAACCTATCTGTCGCAGACACATCTGTCCATGACAGTATTGGCAGGAGTGACCACTCTACAGTTCTTGTGAAGACAAAGTTCGATCTTCACATTGAGGATGCCCTCCATCCAGATGCATCCAATCTAAGCTCTGCAGTCCTGCCGAATCTTGTTGTGAATGGTGGTGGACAATTAAACAACTTGCTGGAGGAGGGGGCTCCACAAATCCCCAACCTCGGTGGTGGGGAGCCTGGCACATCAGCGCAAAAGACGAGGCTGACGCATTTGCAACAATCTTCAGCCAGAAATGCCAAATGGATGATCCATCTCGGCCTCCCTCTTGAGGTACCCAGAATCCCAGGTGCCAGTCTTGTAGCCAATATGATGCGCTCCACGTGATACCAAGAAACGGCTAAAAGCACTGGATACTGCAAAGGCTATGGGCCCTGACAGTATTCCAGCAATAGCATTTGTAATGACCCTCATGTTTAAACCTTGCTTTCCCTGTTTAAATCTTGCTTTCCCTGTTTAAATCTTTGCTTTCCTTGTGTAATTTCTTTACTCTCTGTTCTGCTAGCTTCTATAGTATCCCAGCCTTTATTTTTAAGCAAGAACAAACCCTAGTATAAGGTGCTATTTGGACTGGTCCAGGAACATCCCCCTGAACAATGGGTTATTTGGACTGGTCCAGTGATGACATTTTGATGGACTTGGCCAGCAGCCAATCGGCTGGACATCCCAAGACTTGGCAAACCCTCAATGCGGATTGTTCCGGAAGACTCCTTGCTGTGTGACTCTCTGTTTGGGTTTCAGTTTGATCTGAACTCGGGAGCTGAGCAGAATTCTGTTAAATATCTCTCCCAGAAAAGGTGGAGATCTCTCTCTCGTATCTTAGCTGGAGCTCACTCCAGGTAAACCGAGCAGCCAATGTTTTCTCTCTATCCAGCTAGTGAGTATTTAAAGCCTGAAGCCGAACTGGGGGGAACTTTCCTAATTCTTCTTCCTGTAAGGTTACCAGATCTCTCTGAAGGTCGCATGAAAGCTGTTCTGATATTCTGTTTAACTGAGACAAGCTGTTGGTCAGTCTGCTGAAGTTGACAACAGAACGGACCTGAAGTGCATCTTCGTGGTAAGGCTCAGGTCAACACAAGTTAAAGTGCCTCTCTGTAGAGAGGATCCCACAACATGAAAATCCAGTCTGAATGTTCCAGCTACAACATGGGCGGCATGGTTACTTAGTGGTTAGCACTGTTGCTTCACAGCACCAGGGTCCCAGGTTCGATTCCCGGCTTGGGTCACTGTGCGGAGTCTACACGTTCTCCCCGTGTCTGTGTGGGTTTCCTCCGGGTGCTCCGGTTTCCTCCCACAGTCCAAAGATGAGTAGGTTAGGTGGAGTGGCCATGTTAAATTGCCCTTAGTGTCCAAAATTGGCCTTGGTTTTGAATGGGGGGATGGGGTGGAGGTGTGGGCTTGGGTAGGGTGCTCTTTCCAAGAGCCGGTGCAGACTCGATGGGCCGAATGGCCTCCTTCTGCACTGTAAATTCTATGAAACCTATGAGAAGATCAAACCAGCTGGTGGTTTCAACGTCCGCATCCGAAGAACATAGCCGACTACAAAGGCTATAACCTTCAGCAGCAAGATACTCATCTCTCATCCCTATTTAGTCCGTCCCCCCCCCATTATTTTAATCCCTCCCTTCCCCACTGTGTGTCTGTCTTGTGTGTCTGTGGGCAGAGGGTGGGACGGTGAAGGGGAGGAGCAATTAGATTAGCAGATCGTCCTACAGTATTATTGCCATTACATGTTTATCTCTTCTCGTCTTGTATCACGGCGCCGAAGACCCGGGTTCGATCCCGGCCCTGAGTCACTGTCCGTGTAGCATTTGCACATTCTCCCCGTGTCTGCGTGGATCTCACCCCCACAATACAAAAAGGGTAGGTGGATTGGCCATGTTAAATTGCCCCTTAATTAAAAGAATTGGGCACTTTAAATTTATTTTTAAAAACCTCGTCTCTTGTTGTAAATAAACCGTTTGTTTTTGTGTTTTACTTGCCAATCTGGTGCCTGTAAGTCATTGGAGCAGTCAAGGATCAACAATCTCACAAACTTTATACAAATTATTGGTTAATTCACTTCTGTTGGGACACAGGGGTCTGTGGGGTTGGAATTGACCGTGCACTCGCCCAGAGTGTCATAACACACTGAGGACGTGTGCTCCAGAACTAGCTGTGCCCGTAGCTGTCACTGGCAGCTACCTGGCAATGTTGAAAATTGCCCAGGTGTGTGCTGTCTTTAATTTAAAAAAAAACAGCAGGACAAATCCAACCCAATCATTCTGCTCTTGATCATAGTAAAGTGCTGGAAGGGGCCATCTATCAAGAGACACTTACTCAGCAATTACCTGCTCAGTGACACTGAGCTCCACCAGGGTCACTTGTCTTCAAACATGGACAAAAAAGTTCCAGGACATCACTGCAGGAGTTCTTCAGAGTAGTGTGCTAGGCGCAACCATCTTCAGCTGCTTCACCAATGACCTTCGCTCCGTCAAGGTCCAAAGTGGGGATGTCCACCAATGACTGCATTGCACCATTTGCAACTCTTCAGATACTGGAGCAGTCCATGTCCAATGTAGCAAGACCTGGACAACATTTGGGCTTGGGCTGATTAGTGAAGTGCTGCCAGACAATAACCGACCATCTCCAACAAGAGAGAATCTAAACATCTCCCCTTGACATTCAATCGCATTATCATTGCTGAATCTCCCACTATAAGCATCCTGGGAGTTACCACTGACTGACTAAACTGGACCAGTCATATAAATACTGTAACTACAAACCTGTCCACCATCTACAAGGCACAAGTCAGGAGTGTGATGGAATGCTCTCCACTTGCCTGGATGCGTGCAACTCTAACAACACTCTGAGCTCAACACCATCGAGAACAAAGCAGTCTAGCACCCCTCCGTTACTGATGCACAGTGGCACCAGTTTCTACAAGACGCACTGCAGGAACTTGCCAAGGCTCCTTCGACAGCACCTTCCAAACCCACAATCTCTATCACCCAGGACAAGCACTGTAGTTGGATGGAAACATCCACCTGGAGGTTTCACTCTCCATCCTAACTTGGAAATATATCGGCCGTTCCTTCACTGTCGCTGGGTCAAAATCCTGGAACTCCCTCCCTAACAGCACAGTGGGTGTACCTACACCACATGGACTGCAGCGGTTCAAGAAGGCAGCTCACCAACACCTTCTCGAGGACAATTAGGGATGGACAATAAATGCTGGCCTAGCCAGTGATGCCTACATCCCATTAATTAATTTAAAGACAAGCTCTCACCAGCCTTCTGAAGCAAGTCTGGACAGGCTGTGTTTTTCATGGGTCTGTGCACCCATGCATGTAAATCAGTTTTTCAGTATTGGTGGCTGTCGTCAGTTTGCAATACAAGCCCATAAATAGCCAAATTTCCTCTGAATAGTTTTGTACAAGAACACTGTGGTTGCAAAGAGTTTTCGACAATCTGCCAAATATCCTTGCAGGCATCGCAAACCATAATTTGTCAATTTTGAGCAGTTAGTGGTGCCGCGTGGTTGGGACTAATTTGCTTCCCCTCCTCCTACTAATTTTGTGGCTCAACTCTGGAAAGGTTATGATTCTGAACACTCTGCGCGCTGTACGTTGCAGCAAAGAAAAAAGTGGTATTAAAAAATATTTCTCTCCGCCCAATGATTTTCAGCTATTTCATCCGTGACCGATTCCCTCTCCAGAGTTGGACGCAAGGTCTGGACTGTTGGCTAAATTGCGCTGTCCAAGCGTCAGCAGATGACCACTTCCAGCATAAGGCCACCCCAAGCATCGTTTACCAGAAGCTTCACTGTCAGTCATACCAAACAGGCCAGAAATCTCCATCTCGTTCATTCCGGTGGGATTTTCTGTTGCTGCTGTGGTGAATGGAGCTTTGGCCGAGTGCCAGATCCTCCACTCTTACTAGCAGCAGCGGCAAGGCGAACTCTGGCCGGAGAATCCCGGCTGCAGTGAAGAGCTCTTGGCTGTGCCGTAGATGTTGTACCTCCTGAGACAGAAGCTCGAGTCTTTAATAGACTCTGCACACTCTTGCCACAGGCTTCGTGGCAACCGTCCTCGCTTTGAGGGACAGCTTGAGAGAGTTTCAACGCCATGATTGCAAGAACAGGGGAGTGTGCGCTGAAAGTCACCTTGCCTTCCCGCTAGTTTTCTGCAATCTACAAGACTTGAGTAAGGGATCATTAGATTCATAGAATTTACAGTGCAGAAGGAGGCCATTAACACCCTACTTAAACCCCACGCCTCCACCCTAGCCCCATGAACCAGTTACCCCCACTTAACCTTTTGGACACTAAGGGCAATTGATCATGGCCAATCCACCCAACCTGCACATCTTTGGACTGTGGGAGGAAACCAGAGCACCCGGAGGAAACCCACGCAGACACAGGGAGAATGTGCAGACTCCGCACATGTGATGGAATACTCACCACCTTTCCTGGATTGGCACAGCTACAACACTGTCAGCTCAATGAGAGCTAGTACTTAATCTGTACCTCTTGCACCCTCTCCTGCATGATTGGACTGTTACTGCAGCAATGGACTGAACTTCAACCATCACCTCCCTCCCCTGCAATCTACTGTGCCAAGGTCAGGAACCGGAACACCATAACCTGCAGTTGCCCACAATCCTAATTTGTTTATGTATTTCCTTTTTCTTTTGTTGCTGGGTTCAAATCTTGCAGTTCTCTGCCAACACCACCACCTTTTTTATTCTTGTGTGGGGAAAACCATTGGCACCAGGGCTGTAACAGTTCAAGAAAAATGCCCATGGCTACCATGCTATGGGGCAGCTGGGAAAGGGGCACAAGTGCCAACGTCGTCCATATTCTCAATGTATTCTTCTGATGGATAGCGAAGACCTGGATGGCTTTTTATCAGCTAACTCCGGCACAGAGGTCGGGGCACATCTGTATGGTTGCGCTGTCTACTGTTCGTGAACTTGCATTGACCAGAGATTGTGCCCAATACCTCTTCCAGTTCTGTATGACATTAAAACAACAGTTTTTAATCGCACGCACTACCACTAAATGTTCTTTGTGAATAAAAAGCTTTAAAATATTCGTGTGCGAAACGTGCAGTCTGCGATTTGCGCACAAAAGAATATTTTTGATCAGTAAATCTGTTTTCAGTGGAACAGGCTGTGCGAGTATATAAAGTCAACAAAAAAAATCTGTGTCTCTCTTGCAGCGTTTCCAGCATAATGGGTTTTCTGCCCGGTGATTCCTGTGGAACAGGAGTTAGGCACCATGTTTGAATCTCTGAATATATGCAAATTCCGACCTCTGGTCACTGTCTGTGCGGAGTCTGCACGTTCTCCCCATATCTGTGTGGGTTTCCTCCGGGTGCTCCGGTTTCCTCCCAAAGATGTGCAGGTTAGGTTGATTGGCCACGCTAAATTTCCCCTTGGTGTCCAAAAGGTTACGGGATAGGGTGGAGGCGTGAGTTTAAGTAGGGTGTTCTTTCCGAGGGCCGGTGCAGACTCGATGGGCCAAATGGCCTCCTTCTGCACTGTAAATTATTTTGAAGAAGAGAGGGAATTACGCGCACTGCCCTAAGCAGTAGGTCAGTGAATTGCGGTTAGCCTGAGCCACCCTTTTTCACCAGCCCCAATAACCCAGGTGGCCAGGGGCCATTTCTCATGTCCCCTCTGCTGCTCCGACTAGGAAGGATGAGGGTGCGGAGGGGATTGACCAGCATGGTTCCTGGGCTGAGGGATTTTGGCTACAAGGGTGGGTTTGCGAAGTTGGGGTGGTTCTCCTTGGAGCAGCGGAGATGGGGAAAAACCGTTCCCGATAGCAGATAGATAGGACAGGGACAAGGGGAGTCCGATTTACGATTTTGGACAAGAATGCAGGAGGGATGCAAGGAAGGCCCACAGTGAGCGGTACTGAGCTGGAACTCTGAGCTTACGGGGGTGGTGGAAGCAGAGTCGATGATTAATTTTTCAAAAGGACATTGGATCGATGCTTGCGAAAACAAACTTGCAGGGCATTGACGGTGGGCGCCAGCGGAAATGGGGGGGGTGGCTGCGGAAATGCGGAGGTGGGACTGAGGTGGTGGGTGAGCTGCAGCAATGGGGAGGAGGTGGCGGCGGAGATGGGGAGGGGGACGGCAGTGAGGTCAGGCAGAGGTGGGGGGGTGGGCAGCAGTGCTGGGGAGGTGGGGGGGCAGCAGTGATGGGGAGGTGGGGCGGCAGTGGAGATGGGGAGGGGGCGGCAGTGGAGATGGGGAGGGGGCTGCAGTGGAGATGGGGAGGGGGCTGCAGTGGAGATGGGGGGGCAGCAGTGATGGGGAGGTGGGGCAGCAGGGGAGATGGGGGGGGTGGGCAGCAGGGGAGATGGGGGGGGTGGGCAGCAGTGATGGGGAGCTGGGGCAGCAGTGGAGATGGGGGGGGGTGGGCAGCAGTGATGGGGAGGTGGGGCAGCAGTGGAGATGGGGGGGGGTGGGCAGCAGTGATGGGGAGGTGGGGCAGCAGTGGAGATGGGGGGGGGGGGGTGGGCAGCAGTGATGGAGATGGGGGGGCTGCAGTGGAGATGGGGGGGCTGCAGTGGAGATGGGGGGGCTGCAGTGGAGATGATGGGGGGCTGCAGTGGAGATGATGGGGGGCAGCAGTGGAGATGGGGGGGCAGCAGTGGAGATGGGGGGGCAGTGGAGATGGGGGGGGCAGCAGTGGAGATGGGGGGGGCGGCAGTGGAGATGGGGGGGGGCAGTGGAGGGGGGGGGCAGTGGAGATGGGGGGGGGGCAGTGGAGATGGGGGGGCAGTGGAGATGGGGGGGGGCAGTGGAGATGGGGGGGCAGTGGAGATGGGGGGGGGGCAGTGGAGATGGGGGGGGGCAGTGGAGATGGGGGGGGGCAGTGGAGATGGGGGGGGGCAGTGGAGATGGGGGGGGCAGTGGAGATGGGGGGGGCAGCAGTGGAGATGGGGGGGGGCAGCAGTGGAGATGGGGGGGGCAGCAGTGGAGATGGGGGGGGCAGTGGAGATGGGGGGGGCAGTGGAGATGGGGGGGGGCAGTGGAGATGGGGGGGGGCAGTGGAGATGGGGGGGCAGCAGTGGAGATGGGGGGGCAGCAGTGGAGATGGGGGGGCAGCAGTGGAGATGGGGGGGCAGCAGTGGAGATGGGGGGGCAGCAGTGGAGATGGGGGGGCAGCAGTGGAGATGGGGGGGCAGCAGTGGAGATGGGGGGGCAGCAGTGGAGATGGGGGGGCAGCAGTGGAGATGGGGGGGCAGCAGTGGAGATGGGGGGGCAGCAGTGGAGATGGGGGGGGGCAGCAGTGGAGATGGGGGGGGCAGCAGTGGAGATGGGGCAGTGGAGGGGGGGCAGTGGAGATGGGGGGGGGCCGCAGTGGAGATAATGGGGGGGCAGCAGTGGAGATGGGGCAGTGGAGGGGGGCAGTGGAGGGGGGCAGTGGAGGGGGGCAGTGGAGGGGGGGGCAGCGGAGAGGGGGGGGCAGCGGAGATGGGGGGGGCAGCAGGGGAGATGGGGGGGCAGTGGAGATGGGGGGGGCAGTGGAGATGGGGGGGGGGCAGTGGAGATGGGGGGGGCAGTGGAGATGGGGGGGGGCAGTGGAGATGGGGGGGCAGTGGAGATGGGGAGGGCAGCAGTGGAGATGGGGGGGGGGCAGTGGAGATGGGGGGGGGCAGTGGAGATGGGGGGGGGCAGTGGAGATGGGGGGGGCAGTGGAGATGGGGGGGCAGTGGAGATGGGGGAGGCAGTGGAGATGGGGGAGGCAGTGGAGATGGGGGAGGCAGTGGAGATGGGGGGAGGCAGTGGAGATGGGGGGGAGGCAGTGGAGATGGGGGGGAGGCAGTGGAGATGGGGGGGGCAGTGGAGATGGGGGGGGCAGTGGAGATGGGGGGGGGCAGTGGAGATGGGGGGGCAGTGGAGATGGGGGGGGGCAGCAGTGGAGATGGGGGGGGCAGCAGTGGAGAGGGGGGGGGCAGCAGTGGAGATGGGGGGGGCAGCAGTGGAGAGGGGGGGGGGCAGCAGTGGAGATGGGGGGGGCAGCAGTGGAGATGGGGGGGGCAGCAGTGGAGATGGGGGGGGCAGTGGAGATGGGGGGGGCAGCAGTGGAGATGGGGGGGGCAGTGGAGATGGGGGGGGCAGTGGAGATGGGGGGGGCAGTGGAGATGGGGGGGGCAGTGGAGATGGGGGGGGCAGTGGAGATGGGGGGGGGCAGTGGAGATGGGGAGGGGCAGCAGTGGAGATGGGGGGGGGGCAGTGGAGATGGGGGGGGCAGCAGTGGAGATGGGGGGGGCAGCAGTGGAGATGGGGGGGGCAGTGGAGATGGGGGGCAGCAGTGGAGATGGGGGGCAGCAGTGGAGATGGGGGGCAGCAGTGGAGATGGGGGGCAGCAGTGGAGATGGGGGGCAGCAGTGGAGATGGGGGTGGGGTGGGCAGCAGTGGAGATGGGGGTGGGGTGGGCAGCAGTGGAGATGGGGGGGGGGCAGCAGTGGAGATGGGGGGGGGCAGCAGTGGAGATGGGGGGGGGGGGGGGCCAGCAGTGGAGATTGGGGGGGGGCCAGCAGTGGAGATTGGGGGGGGGGGGGGGGGGGCAGCAGTGGAGATGGCCGGGGGGGTGGACTGTGACTAATGCCATTGATTTCACCCAGACCATCAAATAAGCTTGCAACCTTCTGAGCTTTTTTAGTGCTACAGCTGGATGGTGTCTTTATCCATCAAGAGAGCTACATATTTATCCTCCTGATATTTTGGTGTGCGGATCCCGCTTGTCCACCCTTCACCAATCTCTGGAAAGGCAGGCGTATGGGCCATCTGCTCCCAAATCCCCTCCAATCTTTCACAGACGCCTGGTGGGGGAGATGCCTGATGTTGTTTGGGGAACACGATCATTCTAACTGGTTTTGTACCTCGCTCCAGTGGGAGGGAGTTAGGCTTGGATTGGGAAATGGGTGGAGATGGCAATTTATCATGCATCCTTCATGTGCTGCTCCTTCCTCTTCCCCATGGGGAGGCTGCGGAGCACCACCACCACCAATTAACGGGCCCTGATTTCCACGGGATCTGCTGTTACTCTTTGTCACCGTGGGCGTTAGACATGCAGAGTGTTCAGCCACTATGTGGCTTCCTGCGCCATTTAGGCATGTTGGCATTGACTGAATGAATTGCTGTTTTGGGAGAGTTGCTTTACCACCTTTCCATCAGATGCTGGTTTAAAGATTTCTATAGCATGTGGGGCTTAAAAAATACAGGGGAACTCTAACCTAGTGACAAGCGTGGTGCCTTTATGTGGGTCTGCAGTGTCTTCTGTTTGGTCTACACTGGCAGATATACTGGCAGATGCAGTGACATAGAGGTGAGTAAGGGAGACCCCAGAACCTGCTGTCAGCTACACTTCTAAAATACAACTTTGACCGATCTCTGCAGTGTTTTTATGCAACCTTCTGGCTGGTCTCCCACATTTTCCTCCAATAAGCTGGAGGTCATCCGAAACTTTGCCTGTGTGTTAACCCGCAACGAGTGGGTGGCACAGTGGTTAGCACTGCTGCCTCGGTGCCGGGGACCTGGGCTCAATTCCAACCTCGGGTGACTGCGGAGTCTGCACGTTCTCCCCGTGTCTGCGTGGGTTTCCTCCGGGTGCTCCCGTTTCCTCCCACAATCCAAAGATGTACAGGTTAGGTGGATTGGACATGTTAAAATTGCCCCTTTAGTGTCGAAAAGGTTAGGTGGGATTACTGGGAATTTGCCATGTGCCATGGGAGTCTGCCATACAGGGGAAGGAGGGCCCAGTTCAGCCAATGGCATGAGCTGTGTTAATGGATCTCCGCGGAACTCTAATGGTGGCCCGCTTGGTTAGGAGGGAAATGGTTCAAGATTCCTACTCCTGATTGGGCAGTCTGTTGACAACTGCCTAATAAAGAATTAGCCTAGGTTGTGATGCCACCCGTGGTCAACCAGCCCACGGCTCAGACTATTGCACGAAGAATGACTGGTGGTTAAGGTGTTGAAAGCCTTAGTGGCTGAGGAGCAGGACCCTAGCCTGGGAGTTGCCATCTTTTTCAGGAAAAAAAGCCTTGGGGGGTGGGGGCGGGGCAGGAAGAGAGAGGGTGGTGGTTTGGGGAACAAGAAGCATTTTGAAGTGTTTCTATTTGACGCCAGTCTGGTATGGTCACTGCTGTACGTAACTCTGCTTCTCCTTTCTTCCAGGCTCCCTGGTTCTGGGACACACGGCACTGCTGGTATAGCTACCCCTATCAGGTGAGAGCTGAAGAACGGTGACTTGATCGCTGGTTTTATTTTGGAAGTAAACAATTCTATGTTTTGTCCAGAAGAGGTTGACCTGCTTTTTGTTAAAGAGCTCCCTGTAATTTTCAGGAAATGAGTTTATAATGTTTCTGTTATATGGTCTCATTCATTGGGCAAATTGTGAAATATATTCTCCAATGGCTGTGCTACTTCACCACCGTGTAAAGTTGCACTATAATTCTCCTGTCCTATATTTTCCCCCTTTCTCCATGCGGTGAATATTGTATTGACACCAAGTCGCACAGGTTGGTGCTACGCAAGTCCAGAAACCGAAATGATGCCTTCTTTAAGAAAAAGAAAATGGCCACCTGATTGTCATCTCCATTTGAGTGTTTTCAAGTGAGATGCCATCGAGCTCTGCGAAGTCCTCTTGGTGCATTTATGGAGAGAGAGTGGACGTGGAGAGGGTGTTTCCACTTGTAGGAAAAACTAGAACCAGAGGACACAATTTCAGACTAAAGGGACAATCCTTTAAAACTGAGATGAGGAGGAATTTCTTCAGCCAGAGGGTGGTGAATCTGTGGAACTCTTTGCCGCAGAAGGCTGTGGAGGCCAAATCACTTGAGTGCCTTTAAGACAGAGGTGGATAGGTTCTTGATTAATAAGGGGGATTAGGGGTTATGGGGAGAAGGAAGGAGAATGAATCATAGTAGTTACAGTGCAGAACGAGGCCATTCGGCCCATCAAGTCTGCACCGGCTCTTGGAAAGAGCACCTCACCCAAGCCCACACCTCCAACTCATCCCCATAACCCTTTAAACCAACCCAACACTAAGGGCAATTTTGGACACTCAGGACGATTTAACATGGTCAATCCACCTAACCTGCACATCTTTGGACTGTGGGAGGAAACCCACACACACACGGGGAGGATGTGCAGGCTCCGCACTGACAGTCATCGAACCTGGGACCCTGGAGCTGTGAAGCAATTGTGCTAACCACTATGCTAACCATTGTGCTGAATGGGGAGAAAAATGTCAGCTATGATAGAATGGTGGAGCAGACTCGATGGACTAAGTGGCCTAATTCTGCTCCTATGTCTTGTGTTCCAGGTTGATGACCTTTCATCAGAACCCTGGGATGAAAGTCTCCATTAATTGACACCTAAAAAAAAAAAAAAAAAAATGTTCGACAGCACAAGGAACCACAATTGTTTTGGTGTCCTAGCGGCACGGTGGCATTGTTAGCACTGCTGTCTCACGGCGCCGAGGTCCCAGGTTCGATCCCGGGTCCCAGGTTCGATCCCGGCTCCGAGGTTCGATCCCGGCTCCGGATCACTGCCCTTGTGGAGTTTGCACGTTCGCCCCGTGTCTGTGTGGGTCTCACCCCCACAACCCAAAGATGTGCAGGATAGGTGAATTGGCCACGCTAAATTGCCCCCTAATTGGCTATATATATTATATATTTCTGAAGAGCGAGGAAACCTGAACAAGATTCATTCAGTTGTATCATTTGAAGTTCTTGTCAGCTTATGATATTTGCCTGATTTATGCTGTACGTATACATTGATAATTAACTAGGTTTTATGTTCTTGTTGCAGAAGCTGATGTTTGACATGTATTATTATTACATAATGGAGTTGTCGTTCTACTGGTCATTGATGTTTTCACAGTTTACAGATATTAAAAGAAAGGTGAGCAGCTGCAATATGTTCTAATCGGTGATGTAATATATTTAATAACCCTCTTTCGAATGGTTGCAAAACAGATAGAGTCACACGGTGAGCCTGAAGTGAAGAGTCTCTGCAATGAATCCCCACCATAACACTACTTCTAAATTGAGCACTGGTTTGTATTTTTCTTTGTGATTCTTTCTTTGGGTGATCTGGCGCAGAGTAGATGGGCCGAGTGTCCCCCTCTGTGCTGTACTGTTTGATGATTCTGAAAAGCCTGTTTGTTGGAAACGGGGCACATAGTGTGTGACAAAGTTAGGGGGATTTTACCGTGCTATAGCTAACTATTTAAATACTGTTTTATATATTTTTCCGTTCCTTAACTCCAATGTCCCTGCTCTAGAACGTTTTTTTAAAGAATTGATAGTTTTCTGTACTTGTGCCGAGCTGTTTCAACAGAACATCCTGA
The DNA here is from genome assembly GCF_902713615.1 of Scyliorhinus canicula. Lineage (NCBI taxonomy): Eukaryota > Metazoa > Chordata > Chondrichthyes > Carcharhiniformes > Scyliorhinidae > Scyliorhinus > Scyliorhinus canicula. The sequence goes on along the minus strand of NC_052173.1, from coordinate 10,983,518 downwards.
CAAGAGTGGAACAAATCTTGTTTACCCAGCTCAGTGCTGCATAGTTAGTTATCGATAACTTGTTCATAGCCCCATTGATTTATCTTTGGGAAGACTGAACCCATTGTCTTCGGTCTCTGCTTCAAGATCCATTTCCTAGCTACTGACTTCATCCTGCTTTCTGGGAACTGTCTTGAGACTGAACCTAATTGCTCGCAACCGGAGTGTTGAATATGACCCCAAGTTGAGCTTCCGACCACGATTTGCGCCACCCCCTAAGACCGTCTATATTTCCACTTCCATTGCCGTTCTGCCCTGCCTCGGTTCATTTGCACATCACGTTGCTGTTACCTCTCGACTTGACTGATCCAATACACTCCTGAATAGCCTCCCGCTGTCTACTCTGCAAACGTGAGATCATCCGAATGTCTGTGTCCTTGGTTACACCAAGTCCTGTTTATCGATCACGCACGCGCGCACACTCCCTCCTGGTAAAGCAGCGCCTTGGGTTCAGCCCTCCCTAACTCTGAAACCTCACACAACTCCGAGATATCTGGCTCCCTCTGATTCTGGTCTCTTGAGCATCCCCGATTCGAATTGTTTTACCATTGGCGGCTGTGTATTCAGCTGGCTCATCCCCCCCCCCCCAGGCTTTGGAGACCCTCCCCCGAACCTCTCTGCTCCCCACCCACTTTTAAGATGCTCCTTCAAACCTGTCTCTGTGACCAACCTTACGGCCGTGTGTCCTGATATCACCGTGTGTGACTGAGCCCGATTTTTGCTGAGTACGCTCTTCGAAAGCATCTTTGGATATTTTATTACGTTAAAGGCGGTTTATAAGTACAAGTTATTGACAATGGCTGTGTACGATTTCTTTAGGATTGATGTGGTACAGGAAAGAATTTTAAACCATACGTTTTTTTTTTATTATTTCCTTGGGATGATAGACCACTTCAGAAGGCATTAAGAGTCAGTCGCTTTGGTGTGGGACTGGAATCACACATAGGCCAGATCAGGCAGGTTTCCTTTTTATTACAGTCTCATAGCTTTGTGGCTACTTGGTAAAACAAAAATATATACATAAATGAATTCAAATTCTCTAACTCGTGACCTCTGGATTATTATTCCAGATGCCCATTTCCCGAGGTTTGGTACGGGCGGAATGGTTTTTGGGAAGGGACTGACCGCTTGTGCTTTCAGCTGCACCTCCTGAGTGGTGCTCGCCACTATTTTGTTCGCCTCTCTTGAACTATCTGTTCGGCGCAGTCCTGTAATATGGCTATGCTTTTAGCTGGTTTGTATGTATTCCATCCCCAATCCAAACCCCTGTGCACACCAAGCTATACTGTGTTAAAACATCCTACTTTGCTCTAGATTCGAAAGAATCGTTTCCTAATTAATGGTTAGAGATATTGCTGCCGACTGTTTTATCTACAATTTGTGCTGTTTTGATGTGAGCCATAGGTGGTATGCGCTCTTGGCAAGTGTGCTTCGTTTGGTTAACCAAATGAACAAACTTTACCGACCTCGCTGCACCTGATTTGGCAGCGTGAAGAGGCCGATGACGCTTGCGGGAGGCCTTGACGCCGTGAGATGGGACGTCATGATCTAGATCTCGTCCATGCTGGGCATGATCCAGATGTACATATTTTAAAAAGCCATTAGGCGAATTTAAACACGTTTGCGTTGGATTCTCCCAGAGCCTGGCAACCAACGGCCTTACCAACGAGGTCTGGACCAGGCACCGGTTAGTACTGGTCCACACAGACGTGGGCCAGGCCCAACGGCACTTGGGGGACTCCCAGGCCTTTGGAGACCCCTGGGTGGTAGGGGACAGGGCATGGTGGCACCTTGGCACTACCAGCCTGGCACTGTAGTGCCCAGGTGGCATGGTGGCACTGCCAAAGTTTTGAGCCTGAGGGGGCATGTCCATGAAAGGTGGGGAAGAATGAAGGGGCTGAATAAAGGGGGGGGGGGGGTCAAAATGGCAGCCCGATCTCTGAGGAACCGGTCTCGCCGGTGAGTTCAGCTCCCCAATAATGAAAACATTTCTGAAGTGAACAGAAGCAGCCTAGAGCTGAAACCTGTGCACTTCTAACCACTGAGAATATGTCTTTCATGCCTGCAGCGATTTTCCCTTTTTTTTATTTTAAAAAAAAAAGTCAATTGCTGAATTCCACACTTTCGTAAGTGTGTTCTGGACCGGGGAGAAACTCCCCAAGAGGTTTGGTTGAATAGCGGTGTGAATCTCGCCCAAACACTCTGCCAAACCCTCCCAAAATGACACTTCAAAATATTTTGGTCAAATTGCACCCTAAAAATGCAGTGTTGTTTAAAGGGATACTGCATCACAGTAAACAAAATCTCAAAGGAAACTTAAAACTTAAACAAAACATGTAATTGAAGGGGTGGACAATGCACCCCCTTAGCAAGTATGTGTGCGCACTCTGGTCTGTCAGTTTAAATTCGGAGCGAATGTAGTTTTTTCACTTTATTCTCTGGCCCAAATTAAAATGACCTTAAACTGCTGGAAAATGTAATCATCAGCAGATTAGGTTAAAACCAGCAGTGGAGTCTTCTTTGGGTTATGTAGTTAGCTATGAGAGCTTCTTGAGGAAATTAAATAAATTCTAGGCAAGGAATGGCTTGGAGTGCTGTGACTCCTACTTGTACACTCATTTTAACTTCAATCCCCAACATATTTACTCCTGGAGAACTTAATTTTGATTGAAGTTAAACTTTGAAAGCCCTTTCCTGATGGAAAATGACTCGCGTTTAACCAGTGACGTGGTGAGTCACGTATACCGACTGGGAAGGCCTCCAATTTGATCCCTAGCCTGTACTGAATTTGTTAAATCTCCACAGGGATATCAGTGCTTGACAAATCTTGCAAAAATCTTTTTGGAGGTAACAGACATGAAGCAGAATGTAGTGTCTGTGAACTTTAGGAAAACCTTTTTACAAAGTTCACATGGGGAAATTACTATAGAAAATTAAGGCCTATGACATTGGAGCCAGGATTCCAGTCTTGATCAAATTTACTTTTTTTTTTAAAAAGGGGAAAATACTGTATGAAAGACAAATTCTCAGTGGTTAGAAGTGGGTGCCTGTGACCAGTTTCAGTTTTGGCTGCTTCAGTTCACTGTGCACATCAATGATTTTGAGAATGACCTTTTTTGAAGTGGTGTCAAAATTCACAGGTGATCTGGAAGTGAGACCAAATGAAACTTACAAAAGGATACTGATGAAATGGGTTTAAAAAGTAGAATTCACAGGGGCTGCACGGTGGTGCAGTGGTTAGCACTGGGACTGCAGCGCTGAGGACCTGGGTTCGAATCCCGGTCCCTGTGGAGTTTGCGCATTCTCCCAGTGTCTGCGTGGGTCTCACCCCCACAACCCAAAGATGTGCAGGTTAGGTGGATTGGCCATGCTAAATTGCCCTTTAATTGGGAGGGGGGGGGAAATAATAATTGGGTACCCAAATTTAAAAAAAAAAGTAGAATTCACAATGTTCGTGAGTGTGAGGTGTTACATTTAGAGTTCCTACAGTGGCTGGTTTAGCACACTGGGCTAAATCGCTGGCTTTGAAAGCAGCCCAAGGCAGGCCAGCAGCACGGTTCAATTCCCGTACCAGTCTCCCCGAACAGGTGCCGGAATGTGGCGACTAGGGGCTTTTCACAGTAACTTCATTGAAGCCTACTTGTGACAATAAGCGATTTCCATTTCCATTCCAGTGCAGAGAGAGGCCATTTGGCCCATCGAGTCTGCACCAACCCTCTGAAAGAGCACCCTATCCCCATAACCCCACCAAACCTGCACATATTTGGACACTTGAGGGCTATTTCGCATGGCCAATCCACCTAACCTGCACATCATTGGACTGTGGAGCACCCAGAGGAATCCCACGCAGACACGGGGAGAAAGTGAAAACTCCACACAGACAGTCACCTGAGGTCAGAGTGAAAACTCCACACAATCACCCGAGGTCGGAATTGAATCCAGGACTCTGGTGCTGTGAGGCAGCAACTCTTCCACCCAAAGGCGAGAGTTTTTTTTTGAGGGGAGGGAAGAAGAACTGGGAAATTTCAAAGGGCAGTTTACCCTCTGACTGTCATTTGCACCTCCTGAGTTGTTAGAGAATGGGAAAGGGCCTCTTCCTGCCTACCCTATTGGTGGATTAACATGGATCGCACTCCAGAGTCAGTCGGTTTATGTCTAAACCAAAAAATGGAAGTGGTTAGTAGAAACCAGCAGCTTTGGTTTGGAGTAGGGTCTTGTGACAGTCAGCTGCATGTCAAATGAATTTAATATTTGATTAAATGAATTATCTTGGCTCAAAATTGGAGACCGTATGCCAGCGAAACGATCTCTGTTCTGAAATAATCCAGCGCGTAACCTCTGCTATGTTTCTAGCTTCAACCTGGTTGGTGCCAAGTATCCTGCTGTCATTTAACATCAAATTCGTGCTCGTTCCTGTCAAAGGAAGCTGATAAATCCAGTCTCGAATCTAAATCGTCTTGGTTATTTGTGCAGTGTGGGTCTTATGTGCGACCAGCAGATGAATTTAACCTGTAAAAATAGAAGTTCATTGATCCCAACTACGAAGTCTAATAGTAAACTAAAAATGGGGACAGCAAATTCCTTTTGTCGCAGATGCATTGTGGCTGGTTGCATTCCGATTCCTGCTGTTTCTGTCCTGTTCTTATTGGACCTCCCCATTTGTGCACACTGCTGCCATTTCATGCTGACTGATTCTGCCACCTGCAGTTGACTGAACTGCTTGCTCTTGGCATCCTTTTGTGTTTCCTTTTATTGGCAGCATTTTACCATCTCTGTCTATTCACTGCTCGTAGTCATGGTTGCCTGTACTGACCTCGCTGTGTCGGAGAGCTGATGTACGAGTCAGTATTTCTACAGTGTGCTCGGTGCTTTGTCCAGCATTCTGTCCATTCCTATTTTGTCTTTGTGCTAAATTACCGTCCTCTTTTAATCATGATGATGTAAGGGCCTCTGAACTGTGAAAGGGCTCGATTTTCTTATTGGTTTTCGCTGTCCAGAAGCTGAAACCAAGTATCACGAGATTGACCGTGGCAATTTGAACTTCAACTGCAACACAATCGCACTTTTTCTTTCATCATCTAAATTTTCTGAAGTTGCATACCAAGGAGCGCCGTTTTGTTTTTGGCGGCTGGTTCAGTTATTGGGTGGGAGATTTATGTATTTGTGCTTGTAACTGCGCATGTGATTTCAGTTCATTGAATTACCATCGTTTGGGAGGTGTCAAATAGGCACTTGCTCTCTGAAACATCTTCCAGGCAGCATTGCAAAGGCCTCTGGGAAGGCAGTTGTCAGTTAGCTCTCCCTCCCATTTCTCCGATTGTGAACTGTTATTATTGTAGCTTGTTTAAAAACCGCAGACCCCAAAGAGGGCGAGCTGCACCAACATCTGTAAGTACATCTTCTATTGTAGTCATGGCGTATGTTGTTGGAGTTAACCTGCATTGGACACTAAACAGGGGTCACAATGTAAATGTATCCAACTCGGCCACATGGAGCATGAGGAAAAAGAGCCATGGTTAGGAGAGGCAGAGAAAAATGGAAATCTAAGAGGGCTCTTGTATGAATTGAAGTGACTTATATTGTACCAGTGTCTAACTTTGGCAGATATTGATTTGCTCTCTTTCGACTTGGAAGTTATAAAAGACATCACCTGGCGTGGAACTAAATGCAGACTGAAGCCAAAGATGTATGTCTGAATCATTTACTTGATAAGAACGGGGAACAAGAGCTGCGGCCCTCGGCTATGAAGAAATGTTGACTGTGAAATGACATTACATCTATTATTGTGGGATTAATGGCTCCAATATTTATTGGGGGGGGGGGAAGAAGAAGAGAGAGAGAATAAGCCAAGAGAGACGACTCCTAGGGTTACAGGTTCGTAGCTCCTTTAAGGTGGAGTGGCAGGTGGACAGGGTGGTGAAGGCGGCATTCAGCATGCTGGGTTTTATTGGTCAGAATATTGAATACAGGAGTTGGGATGTCTTGTTGAAGTTGTACAAGACATTGGTGAGACCACACATGGACTACCGTGTTCAGTTCTGGTCACATTATAGGAAGAATATTGTTAAACTAGAAAGAGATCAGAAGAGATTTACGAGGATGCTACCAGGACTTGATGGTCTGAGTTATAAGGATAGACTGGGACTTTTTCCCCTGGAGCGTAGGAGACTTCGGGCTGATCTTATAGAGGTCTATAAAATACCGAGGAGCATCGATAAGGTAGATAGTCAACATCTTTTCCCAAAGGTAGAGGAGTCTAGAACCAGAGGGCATAGGTTTAAGGTGAGAGGGGAGAGATACAAAAGAGACCAGAGAGGAAATTCCTTTTACACAGAGGGTGGTGAGCATCTGGAACGGGCTGCCAGAGGCAGTGGTAGAGGCAGGTACAATTTGATCCTTTAAAACGCAGTTAGACAGTTACATGGGCAGGGTGGGTAGAGAGGGATATGAGACCAGCTTAGTGATAGAAACTGGGGGGGGGCATGGACAAGCTGGGCCGAAGGGCCTGTTTCCATGCTGTAAACATCTATGACTCTTCTTGCTATTTCCACGCCCTCTAGTTCTCGGCATCATGGCCTTCCTGTTAAAATGGCACTCGTTCCCAGAGTTAAGTTCATACTTTGTTTTGGAAAAAGCATTTTTAATCGGCGTCCTAACAGCTTTTCATCAAAAGATTGACCAAACCCCCTGTGGTCAAATTGCACATGGGTGACATTATTGCTCATCTGAATAGAATTATTTTTTTTTAAATCAAAAGGCAAAATTACAAGCAAACTCGATGAGTGAATGTGTTTTGTCATTGGAAATGCAAAAAAATTGTTTGAAAGCTGAAAACGGAAACTAGCCATACTCTAGATTCTTTTCACAGAATGGCAGAATCATTATGGCGCAGAATCAGTTGTTTGGCCTATCGTGGAAGATTTGAGACGGCTAGGGACAGTGAGAGAATGATTGGTCATTGTTCTGTGCTGTTCGAACCCACCAGCGCACAAGGATGCCATTGAGACGACCGGCTCTATAAATGCTGGGTTTCCAAGTTTTCCTGTGTTTTCTTTTGTTGTGGCTCTGTCCATAGTTATTTTGATGGGTTGTTTTAGTTCGAGGGAGGAAATCAGGAGTTTTAGTAAAGCGCTTTGACCCAAGATTTGATGTGGGGTTAAGTTGATAGCGATGATGGACTCTCTGTATTGGCAGCATTACTGCTGCGTGGTTCAATATTTCTGACCTTGAACAATGTAAATGTACACAACTTTTATTGAGTATATACTTGCACGTGCACAACACTATATGGGTTCTATTGTTGGAGTGAATCAAGTTGCCCTTGTACCATATATATAGTCTGCATGGTTTACACTGGAATAAATCTGGGACAGGCTCTACTGTGGGATGAATCTGGTTGTAGTCCCTTGTTTATTCTATGCTATGTCTCCCTGCCAAATAAAACCAGTAAGCCAGCTGGTTCCAGATATCTGTCCGTAACCAACCCCTAGAAGGTGTGCGTAGTCGTGACTCCCGAAATGTGGTGTGTGTTGATACCTCGCAGGAGGAAGAGCGAATCCAGAGCTACTGTAGATCAGTCCTATTCAAACGGTACAGTGTATATACCCACGTGTCCAGTTGCTCATCGATTTGACGCTCACCTTTTTACCTTTTGCAGGACTTCCTTCTTATGTTTCTCCATCACCTTGCCACAGTTGGATTAATTACATTTTCTTACGCCAACAACATGCTGCGAGTTGGGTCACTCGTCATGTGCCTTCATGACGCATCTGATTTATTTTTAGAGGTGAGACTATTTGATTGCATAGTACCCCTTCTGGGTATTTGTGATTCTCCATATAAGTGATACTGGCTGGAAAACCACCTTGCATCAACAATATTTGGTTCTTAATAAACCTTTGGTGGCAGTCTGTGAATGGTTTTAATCGGGGGCCCGGGAAGCACTGACATTTGCTGTGACCAGTTCTCTCCAACACGGCGCAGAAAGTAAATTGCAAAGGAAGCCCCGGCAAGTGTGAAGCTGTAAATGATTAAAGGGAGAAAAGTCCATCAGTGTGAAATCTCATTTCCTGCTTCAGATAATGGTTATAAACCACTTGACCCGAGATTGCTTGCAAGTAGTAACATCTGGCGTTTCCCACTTTTTAAAAAAAAACCCTTGGCTGTCACCTTTTTCTATTAATAACAGGTTGAATCTAGGTGGGAGATTATGGTTGTGCATTAAACCTCCCTAAAATGAGCATCTGAAATTTGGAGTTTGGACTGTTATTATCTCACACTGCAGGATCTGATTAAGGTTTCCACTCGCTTAATGTTCGATTTCTGAGGCATGTTTACTGTGTCTGCCAGAATCAGTTCAACTTTGCGAGTATGAAATGAGCCATGTTCCCCCACCACCCCAAAGATTCCAACCCCAATGGATCGCCACTTGTCTGAGGCTGCTGTGGGAATGTGGCAGGAGCAGCTCTTCAGGGACGTCTGCTTCGTGCCTTTTTGTGGTGGTGTGGCTCAGACTTCAAATTCAGTGTTGTGGGGTTGCAAATGCCAATTTAGCAGAGCCTGTTTTGAGGCAAAGTGCACTTCAGCTCCTAACTAATCCCTTCTGATGGAGAAACAAGCTGCCAGTCACCAAACGCCCAATATCGAGCATTCTCCTTTTTAAAAAAAATACATTTAGAGTATTGGAAATTCTTTCCAATTAAGGGGCAATTTAGCATGGCCAATCCACCTACCCTGCACATCTTTGGGTTGTGGGGGTGAGACCCATGCAGACACGGGGAGAATGTGCAAACTCCACACGGACAGTGACCCAGGACCGGGATTGAACCGGGTCCTCAGCGCCATGAGGCAGTAGTGCTAACCACCGCACCGCCGTGTCTCCCTATAGCAAGCACTTTCAAACCTGGTCAAGTAAAAGACAAGTTCCGTCTACTTTAAGGGTCCTTTTTAAGCTCTGTGCCCCAAGGTTGAACATAGAACAGTACAGGCCCTTCAGCCCACAATGTTGTGCCGAACATTTATCCCAATCTAAGATCAACCTAACCTAAACCCCTTCAATTTACTGCTGCCCATGTGCCTGTCCAAGAGTCGCTTAAATGTCCCTAATGACTCTGACTCCACCTGGCAGTGCATTCCACACACCCACCATTCTGTGTAACGGACCTACCTCTGACATCTCCCCTATACCTTCCTCCAATCTCCTTAAAATTATGTCCCCTCGTGACAGCCACATCTGCCCTGGGGAAAAGTCGAATTCAATAAGAGGTTGCAATTCTTTTTAGCTGTGCCCTCATGTGAGCTCGAAATAGAATAAGTATAGATGGTCTCCATTTAGCTTTTCTCATTTCAAAAATGCATGAAAATTGACTATCCCACAGGATTGCTGAACTGGAGATTGAAAAGTTTTCGCGTGTGCTAGGACATGCTCTTCAGAGGTTGGAATGAAGATGCTTTAACGCAAAGCTGAGAGACTCTTATTCTTTCTTGGCGGCTGGCTGTTTCCTTCTCCAGTCTGGCAATAAACTAGGGGGTGGAGGGAATTGTAATGGAGCTCAAGGGGGTTAAATAACACCCATGTCAGTGAGGGCCAGAAATTTTCCAGAAGTCGTCACTATTGGGGCGGCGCAGTGGGTTAGCACTGCTGCCTCACGGCGCTGAGGAGCAGGGTTCGATCCCAGCCCCGGGTCACTGTCTATGTGGAGTTTGCACATTTCTCTCGTGTCTGCGTCACAATCCAAAGATGTGCAGGGTAGGTGGATTGGGCACACTAAATTGCCCCGTAATTGGGAAAAAAAGTTGTCATTATTGTCTGTCTCACCAAAAGAAAGTGTTTTTTAAGCGTACTCTGCTCTGTCACAACACTTCGCCAGACTTTGTGTAGGTTTGAAAAATGCAATGGTGCCCGAGTTGAATCCAGAGCAGAAAATTCTCCAACTTGGACAACAGCAACAAGTACTTGCATTTAAATAGTGCCTTTTTGTGTTGGGAATTTTGGGTGCTTTACAAGGTGAGCAGGGGACATTGAACAGGAAGTAGAGGAGGTGACTGAAGGGTTTCAATCAGAGAGGTATATTTTTGAGGGTTTTTTTTGTTTTTGTTGCACCATCACCACAAGGTAGCAGGGAACAGGGAGCAAGCTAGAAGGGGGGGGGGTGTGTATGAGTTGGCATTGATAGATTGAGACCATTGAGAGATTCAAAATTAGCACAATGGTTAGCACTGTTGCTAACCAGGGTCCCAGGTTCGATTCCCGGCTTGGGTCACTGTGTCTGTGCGGAGTCTGCACTTTCTCTTGTGTCTGCGTGGGTTTCCTCCGGGTGCTCCGGTTTCCTCCCACAGTCCAAAGATGTGCAGGTTAGGTGGATTGGCCATGATAAATTGCCCTTAGTGTCCAAAAAGGTTAGGAGGGGTTATTGGGTTACAGGGATAGGGTGGAAGTAAGGGAGTAGGGTAGAGGTGTGGGCTTAGGTAGGGTGCTCTTTCCAAGGGCCGGTACAAACTCGATGGGCCGAATGGTCTCCTTCTGCACTGTAAATTCTATGATTCTGAGACTGAAGCCTGGAAACCGTGCAGTTTGGTGAGAATGAGGCTGAATGGTGTGTGGGTTGGGATGTGATCTATTTTCTAGTGTCTCTAGGTGAGAGTTGAACTTTGTGTTTGGCAGCTGAGTCTGAGATGAAGCATTTCACTGGGGGTGCGGTGAGTTGCTTGATGGGGGACGTGACAGCAGTCTTGGTGATTGGAGGGCGGCGCGTGGCACAGTGGTTAGCACTGTGACCCAGGTTCGAATCCCGGCTCTGGGTCACTGTCCGTGTGGAGTCGGCACATTCTCCCTGTGTCTGCGTGGGTTTCACCCCCACAACCCAAAGACGTGCAGGGTAGGTGGATTGGCCACACTAAATTGTCCCTTAATTGGAAATAATAATTGGGTATTCTAAATTTATTTTTAAAAAAGTCATGGTGATTGGTTGTGGGGTTCAGCTCCCAAGTTTGAATGGGACACCCAGGCCCCTGACTTGCAAGTTCAGAATGAGTAGCCAATGAAGGAAATGGAATTAGTGCCTGAATTAAGCTTCTGGTGGGAGTGGAACAGCATTGTTTTGATTGCCAGCATCAAGCTGATCAAGCAACTGCTTATAATGGAGTCCATTTTACAGCACACAGGCCCTTCGGCCCATCGTATCTGCCTAGGCCATCAAGCACCTATCTATTCGATTCCCATATTCTAGCACTTGATCCGTAGCCTTGTGTGCAATGGCGTTTGAAGCGCTCATTGTGAGGGTTCCTGCTGCTACCGCCTGCTCAGGCAGCGAGTTCCAGTTCCACCCATCCTCTGGGTGAAAAAGATTTATCTGTTTGACCAGGTTTAATTCTGTACAAATCTTTTTCATTGTCCCAAGGTATTTGAAGTTGGCATCATTCTATTTGTTGCACCTACATTAACATTGCATTTTTTGGAAAATGGTACATGATGGAATTGTTTTGTGACTTGTCTTTGTGACTGTTGGGCTTTGAGCACTTGCACAGTTACCTGACGCAGAGATGAGGCAGAGTAGAAATAGTTTCCACTCTGCAATGCTGCCTCTTGTATTGCTGGAATAATAATAGTCGTTATTAGTGTCACAAGTAGGCTTACATTAACACTGCAATGAAGTTACTGCGAAAATCCCCTAGGTGCCACATTCCGGCGCCTGTTTGGGTACACGGAGGGAGAATTTAGAATGGACAATTCCGATTTAGGAGGTGTAATCGCTCTCACTCACCCCTCGAGGTTCATGTCTCCTGAATCCTGAAAATAGTAAGATTGTGGGAAGCTCCCGACGTGTTTCTTTTCAAGAGGTTTGAATTTTTAGCATCATTCATCAAACTTGCCTTTGAAAAGTTGCCGTGATGGTATTAAAAACATTTTCTTCCCCTGCCACCCACCCTTTAAAGCATGCTGTCTTATCTTCAGCCAGGTCAGAGATGTTTGAAAATGGGACATGCAAATTAGGAGCAGGAGGAGGCCACTCAGTCCCTTGAGCCTGCTCTGCTATTCAATAAGATCACTGCTGGTCTGATTGTAACCTCAACTCCACATTCCCCCCTACCCCCGATAACCTTTCACCCCATTGCTTATCAAGAATCTATCCAGCTCTGTCTTAAAGTATTCCGATTCTGCTTCCATTGCTTCATCCTTCCTCAAATAAGGAGACCAATACTGTTCACGTAACTCCCTATTCTTGTTTATTGTGAGACAACTCTAATATGACAACCTCCTATTAGCGGATTACATGGGCGGCACGGTAGCACCGTGGTTAGCGCTGTTGCTTCACAGCTCCAGGGTCCCAGATTCGATTCCCGGCTTGGGTCACTGTCTGTGTGGAGTCTGCACGTTACATAGAACACTACAGCGCAGTACGGGCCCTTCGGCCCTCGATGTTGCGCCGACCTGTGAAACCATCTGAAGCCTATCTGACCTACACTATCGAACATAGAACTCCCCGTGTCTGTGTGGGTTTCCTCCGGGTGCTCCGGTTTCCTCCCACAAATCCCGAAAAGACGTGCTGTTACAACATAGAATATACAGTGCAGAAGGAGGCCATTCGGCCCATCAAGTCTGCATCGACCCACATGCCCTCACTTCTACCCTATCCTCGTAACCCAATAACCCCCCTCCGAACCTTTTTGGTCACTCAGGGCAATTTATCATGGCCAATCCACCTAACCGGCATGTCTTTGATCGGTGGGAGGAAACCCACGCAGACACGGGGAGAATGTGCAAACTCCTCACACAGTGATCCAGCGGGGAATCACACCTGGGACCCTGGCACTTGTGCTGCCCACCTTAGGTGAATTGGACATTCTGAATTCTCCCTCTGTGACCCGAACAGGTGCCGGAGTGTGGCAACTAGGGGATTTTCACAGTAACTTCATTGCAGCGTTTTTAAAAAAAATTTAGAGTACTCAATTATTTTTTTTCCAATTGAGGGGCAATTTAGCGTGGCCAATCCACCTCTCCTGCACATCTTTGGTTGTGGGGGGGGATGAGACCCACGCAGACACTGGGAGAATGTGCAAACTCCGCACAGACAGTGACCCAGGGCCGGGAATCTAATCCGGGTCCTCTGCGCTGTAGCCTGCAATGTTAACCACTACGCTACATGCTGCCCCAACTGCATTGCAGTGTTATTGTAAACCTACTTGTGATAATAAAGATTATTATAAAATTACAGCGTACCTAATTACTAATTGCTTGCTGCACATACTGGCATACTAACATACTGAATTCTGAGGGTCAATGCAGATCTACCTTAATATCTCAGGCCAGAAATTAATTTCTTGTGCACGGAGTATGACATTATCCAACGGTTGGAGAAGCTGGATTGATTTTTCATTTTGCGATGGTTTTCTAAGATGCCTTGATTTCACCTCTCTTCTCACACGAGCTCTTTTGCTGTTTCTCCTTGCAGACTGCTAAATTAGCCAATTATGCCAAGTATCAAAGACTTTGCGACTCATTATTTGTGGTATTTGGTTTTGTCTTCGTCGGCAGTAGACTTGGCCTTTACCCGTTCTGGTGAGTAAAAGCCACAAAATGCATTGGATTTCAAAATTGGACAGGGGTGGGATGGCGATGGGTAAGGTGGGGCGGTGGCCAGGGACTGGGTCTCTGAGAACTTCTGCTTTTCTACATTTGATTTGCAAGCACAGTCTGTGTTTCTGATGCTAAATAGTGATTCCCTGCATTTCCAGTGTTGTTTCCCTTCTGGGCAGCTTGACAGAAAAGTTTGAAAAACTACTAGCTTGGTATGAATTCCATATTTACTAACCTAGACCTTTGTTTAAAAAAAAAACCTATATTGCATATGCAAGGGACATCATAACTGAAAAGAAATGCTCATCTTGTGAATTATTCTAGTAAAGATCTGGTGCCAGAAAGCTCAAGTAAAAAGTCAAGTCGCCATAGTCCCAGGTGACCATAGGCTGCTTTCCCCTTTGAGGGGGAGAGCTGACTGGTGGTGATTTAACCTGGGGGTCACCACACCTCAGGCGAGGGGTAAGGTTGAGAAGGCGGGGCCTTCATGAATAACCTTAGCCGGTACGGGGATTGAACCCACGCTGCTGGCCTCGCTCCGCATCACGAACCAGCTGTCCAGCCAACTGAACTAAACCTGTTCAAGCGCCTAGTATGTGACAATATAGAGATGGGGAGCACAGATCAGTTCGATGGGGAAGGAGCATTTGACGGGAGGTATTGGAGTGCATCCCTCTCCTCTATATCCTCCACTCGGCCCGACAGGTGAAAATGGAAAACCCTTGGTATTTTGTGCCATTGCGGAACTCTCATCTCTGCTTTTTCATCCAGACTTTCTCTGCCAATCGCAACCACAGCACTCATGACATCATCCAGGATCCCCCTCCTTCCCCCGCAACCTAATCTACACATCTTTGAACCCCACCACCTGGAGGTTCCCCTCCAAGTCCCTCACCATCCTAACTTGGAAATCTATCAGCCGTTCCTTCACTGTCGCTGGGTCAAAATCCTGGAACTCCCTCCCTAACAGCACAGTGGGTATACTTACTCTTCGAGGACTGCAGCGGTTCGAGAAGGCAACTCAACACCACCACCTGAAGGCAACTAGGGATCGGCAATGAATGCTGGCCTAACCAGCCACGCCCACATCAAGGAAATTAATTTTTAAAAATCTTCCCTCCGATCACCTACCTCCATGTGCTGTAATGTTGCCAATTTCCACCTTTGCTTCAGCCCATCTGCTGCCAGATTCAACTATTCCATTGTTGTCCTGAATGTCTTCCCTCCATAAACTTGAGATCATCCCGTACTCTGCTGCCCATATCCTATCTTGCACCGTCCCCTTTACCCATCACCCCGGTACTTGCTGACCTAATTGGATCCTGGTCCAGCAACACCTCAAATCCAGGCATCCAAATCCCTCCATGGCCTCGTCTCCCCCAATCTCTGTAATCTCTCTGCCACTCTACAACCCTCCCAAGATCAGTGCCCTCCTCTGGCCTTTTGTGCATGTCTAAATTGTACATGGCCTATTTAAAGGGCGAATGGACTATGTTTCCAGTGCTGAATAATCTATAGAGACATGTGATTCGGCGTTAACAATGTACTTCAGCAAAAAAAAAAAAACACTGAATCCAGGGTGGCCTGATCTTATTTTCCCGGAAACACTGTTGGATGTTCTGATATAGGCAAAATAACGTCTGTGTGACTAGGACTGGTTTCTCCTTTTGAAGTCGGACACTTTTGTTTCAGAGTCAAAGGTGGAGTCATTGGGGCTGTTTTTTAAAAAAAACAATAATTTAGAGTACCCAATTCTTTTTTTCCAATTAAGGGGCAATTTAGCGTGGCCAATCCACCTATCCTGCACATCTTTGGGTTGTGGGGGTGAGACCCACACAGACACGGGGAGAATGTGCAAACTCCACACGGACAGTGACCCGGAGCCGGGATTGAACCTGGGTCCCCAATGCTGGTGAGGCAGCAGTGCTAACCACTGTGCTGCCTGGGGGCTGTTATTTTTGATCAGTTTGGTACAAAATCGATTTTTCTAATATTCTGTAAATAAACTACATGTGTGTATTTGAGACAAATTCCAACAGAAGCCTTCACTGGCAGAAAGCTGCCGTTGACCTGCTTCAGGGCAGCTTCCTCTCGGGAGTTCCCAGTTTCTCTGAAAAATGACTTTTATTGTTGCTGCCGAGGAACCTTGTGGGAATCTCGGTCTGTACCTGCTGCACAGAGCAGCGGTGTTGATTGAAGTAGTTGAAACCTTGAGTACAGCATTTCTGAAATGCACTCCGCTACCTTTTAAAAAAAAAAAATTACTCAACGACTGGTCATCCAAACAGCCCCCTTGGGGTGAGAATTTCAAAGATTGCCTTGTCAGTAAAAGCCAGTTTTGAGAGTTGGCCAGATTGGAAGGTCCTTATTAGAAAGAGTTTCCCCCTTTAGGCTACGCAACACCTGCCATCATTGACCTGCATCAAGCAGCTTTCAAACTGTAGCCAAGAAAAAGCAAATGTCAATGAAAAAGAATTGGTGTGCGCCATGTTGCAGGGCAGTGATGAACTGTGTAAACTTTGCGTGTGTGTGTGGTTTGATGTTGCAACACTGCAACAATTGCCCGTCTAAATTTCTGTTTAATTCCGATGCCATATGTATATTTCGGTGAATTCTATCTAGCACAACAGCCCCTCCCCCAGAATGGCTATTCCAAGGTTGAATCGCCTGAAAATACTCAGCTGCCAAATATGGGCCAAGCAAGTGAGGTGTCAGACTTTTCAACTGTGGAAGGCATCACGAGTGACCCGGACCCTGATGCTGGCGTCCCATTGGTCGCACACATGCACTTGGTCACTGAATAACCATTCAGCAACACCCTGGCTAATTCTCTCTCACCCCAGCCACTGGCCCTCCACCCACCCTAAGAGCTTAAAAGCTAGCACCCTAATTGTTAGCATGGCTGAAATCTGCTCATGCAGCACAGACTGGGAATCAAAGCTGACATCTCCGATCTGTGTTGCTTAATGACAAGATTCGGCAGGAAGACAAACTCTCAATTGAACCAGAGACCTTAACCTGACTCCCTGTCTCAGCTCATTAGCTACTGAAACCTGCCCCCATGCCGTTGCTATCTCTCGATTTGACTATTCTAACATACTCCGAGCTGGCTTTCTGTCCTCATTCTACTGTCCACCTTAACTCGATCGTACTCGTAACCGTACTCACTGACTTGTTCCACTGTCCACACTAACCCGACCGTACCCGTACTCACTGACTTGTTCCACTGTCCACACTAACCCGACCGTACCCGTACTCACTGACTTGTTCCACTTTCCACACTAACCCGACCGTACCCGTACTCACTGACTTGTTCCACTGTCCACACTAACCCGACCGTACCCGTACTCACTGACTTGTTCCACTGTCCACACTAACCCGACCGTACCCGTACTCACTGACTTGTTCCACTGTCCACACTAACCCGACCGTACCCGTACTCACTGACTTGTTCCACTGTCCACACTAACCCGACCGTACCCGTACTCACTGACTTGTTCCACTGTCCACACTAACCCGACCGTACCCGTACTCACTGACTTGTTCCACTGTCCACACTAACCCGACCGTACCCGTACTCACTGACTTGTTCCACTATCCACACTAACCCGACCGTACCCGTACTCACTGACTTGTCCCACTGTCCACACTAACCCGACCGTACCCGTACTCACTGACTGACTTGTTCCACTATCCACACTAACCCGACCGTACCCGTACTCACTGACTTGTTCCACTATCCACACTAACCCGACCGTACCCGTACTCACTGACTTGTTCTACTGTCCACACTAACCCGACCGTACCCGTACTCACTGACTGACTTGTTCCACTATCCACACTAACCCGATCGTACCCGTACTCACTGACTTGTTCCACTATCCACACTAACCCGACCGTACCCGTACTCACTGACTTGTTCTACTGTCCACACTAACCCGACCGTACCCGTACTCACTGACTGACTTGTTCCACTATCCACACTAACCCGACCGTACCCGTACTCACTGACTTGTTCCACTGTCCACACTAACCCGACCGTACCCGTACTCACTGACTGACTTGTTCTACTGTCTACACTAACCCGACCGTACCCGTACTCACTGACTTGTTCCACTATCCACACTAACCCGACCGTACCCGTACTCACTGACTTGTTCCACTATCCACACTAACCCGATCGTACCCGTACTCACTGACTTGTTCTACTGTCCACACTAACCCGACCGTACCCGTACTCACTGACTGACTTGTTCTACTGTCTACACTAACCCGACCGTACCCGTACTCACTGACTTGTTCCACTGTCCACACTAACCCGACCGTACCCGTACTCACTGACTTGTTCCACTGTCCACACTAACCCGACCGTACCCGTACTCACTGACTGACTTGTTCCACTATCCACACTAACCCGACCGTACCCGTACTCACTGACTTGTTCCACTGTCCACACTAACCCGACCGTACCCGTACTCACTGACTTGTTCCACTGTCCACACTAACCCGACCGTACCCGTACTCACTGACTTATTCTACTGTCCACACTAACTCAACTAACTACCTATCTCTCAATCCTCCTCTAGTCCTGCAAACTGCAGCAATGTAACCACTAGACAGCAAGATAGATAAACCATGCGAAATCTGTGAAAAGTGATGATATTTGTTTTAAATCTGTTTGTGACTGATTCGGAGCTTCATTCTGAATTTCACGCTGGCAATTGTCCATCTATCTGCTTTGGAGCAGGGAAAGCCTTCTATTGCGTAGTTTAATAGTTCATTGGAGTGGGTGACAGAACTCTGTTCCCACAGGCATTGTTTTGTATCTATAAAAATAACTTTGCAAATGTTCACACCACTGCTCCTGACGGGTACAAGGAAGGAAATGGCCATTTGTATGTCATCCAAACAATGGCTCACTTATTGCATGCGAGTAGAAAGGGAGGGAGGGCCAAAGTGCCTGGACGAGTGCTGGATGCTCAGTCACCAGTGTAAGCCTGGCCTTTCTCCTTTGATCAAGAATAGGCTACTCTGAGATGTGTTGCTGGCTGTGTGTGGATAAGGGGCACGATACACTGGAATGGAGATTTGAGCCACACCTTGCCTCTCCTCGGGCAACACGTCTCCGCGTTTTCTTCACTGCAGCACTTTGGATTTTCAGGAGCTGAGGAATAAGGCAGAGGAAGGAATGATCCTGAACCCTTTCACCACCAGTAGCCACTCGACTGCTTCTGAAAAAAGTTTGATCACAGAAATAACGATGAATCTGGATGAAATGAAATGAAATGAAAATCGCTCATTGTCACGAGTAGGCTTCAAATGAAGTTACTGTGAAAAGCCCCTAGTCACCACATTCCGGCGCCTGTTCGGGGAGGCTGTTACGGGAATCGAACCGTGCTGCTGGCCTGCCTTGGTTGCTTTCAAAGCCAGCGATTTAGCCCTGTGCTAAACAGCCCCAGTGCTAAACAGCCCCAGTGAGCTGGTTCTAGTTCCGATGGTTTGCGTTTGGTGATGGGGTTTGGCTTTAGGTTTGGTGGGGTTTGGGTTTGGTGATGGGGTTTGGGTAGTGTTATGGGAGGGGTGTATTCAGAACCCCAAAATGTATCATGAAGTTCAGCCAACCCCACCTTTAATGGATTGTTGCTTTTGAAGCTCACGGCTTGTTCCCCAGGTGTAGTATTCCAATTATGGACACGGGGTTTTTAAAACAAAACAATGTTTATTCCATTAACTCAAATTAACCTTTTAAATAAACATTGGATCTCTTAACACCCCTTACTTCAAAGATAACCCCAAAAATAATACAACACTACCCAATTCTGCAAACTGTTCCTTTACACATCCAAAATACTTCACATTCTCAAAAACAGTAACACACCAGGCTAAAGTTAATATATATTTTCTGTTGGATGGCAGAGATATATCCGCTTGGTTGACTTCAGCTCCAGTACCTTGCTTTTTCTTCATGCAACTCACAGCCAAAAACACAGTCACACACAAGCTGCTGTCTCAAACTGAAATTAATACCCAGAACTAACCTGAAAATGGCCGAACTGAACTCCGCTCCAGCCACTCTCTTGACATCAGTATTTTCTTAAAGGTACATTGCTTAAACATCCATTTCTTAAAGGTACTCTCACATGACAGGTTTTAGGGGTTGGGGTCTGGGTTGGGGTTTGGTTTGCATTGGTTTGGTGGGTCGGGTCTGGGTTTGGTGATGGGGTTTGGTGGGTTGGGTTTGGTGATGGGGTTTGGTGGGTCGAGTCTGGGTTTGGTGATGGGGTTTGGTGGGTTGGGTTTGGTGATGGGGTTTGGGTAGGGGTTTGGGTTTGGTAGGTCGGGTCTGGGTAGGGTTGGGGTTTGGTGGGTCTGGGTAGGGTTGGGGTTTGGTGGGTCGGGTTTGGGTAGGGTTTGGGTTTGGTGGGTCGGGTCTGGGTAGGGTTGGGGTTTGGTGGGTCGGGTCTGGGTAGGGTTGGGGTTTGGTGGGTCGGGTCTGGGTAGGGTTGGGGTTTGGTGGGTCTGGGTTGGGTCTGGGTAGGGTTGGGGTTTGGTGGGATGGGTCTGGGTAGGGTTGGGGTTTGGTGGGTCTGGGTTGGGGTTTGGTGGGTAGGGTTTGGGTTTGGTGGGTTGGGTCTGGGTAGGGTTGGGGTTTGGTTGGTAGGGCTTGGGTTTGGTGGTGGAATTTGGTGGGTCGGGTCTGGGTTGGGTTTGGTGGGTCGGGTCTGGGTTGGGTTTGGTGTGTTGGGTCTGGGTAGGGTTTGGGTTTGGTGGGTCTGGGTTGGGTTTGGTGGGTCGGGTCTGGGTAGGGTTGGGGTTTGGTGGGTGGGGTTTGGGTTTGGTGGGTCGGGTCTGGGTAGGGTTGGGGTCTGGGTAGGGTTGGGGTTTGGGTTTGGTGGGTCGGGTCTGGGTAGGGTTGGGGTCTGGGTAGGGTTGGGGTTTGGTGGGTCGGGTCTGGGTAGGGTTGGGGTTTGGTGGGTGGGGTTTGGGTTTGGTGGGTCGGGTCTGGGTAGGGTTGGGGTCTGGGTAGGGTTGGGGTTTGGTGGGTGGGATTTGGGTTTGGTGGGTCGGGTCTGGGTCGGGTTGGGGTTTGGTGGGTCTGGGTAGGGTTGGGGTTTGGTGGGTCGGGTCTGGGTAGGGTTGGGGTTTGGTGGGTCTGGGTTGGGGTTTGGTGGGTCGGGTCTGGGTTGGGTTGGGGTTTGGTGGGTCGGGTCTGGGTTGGGTTTGGTGGGTCGGGTCTGGGTAGGGTTTGGGTTTGGTGGGTCTGGGTTGGGGTTTGGTGGGTCGGGTCTGGGTAGGGTTGGGGTTTGGTGGGTCTGGGTAGGGTTGGGGTTTGGTGGGTCTGGGTTGGGGTTTGGTGGGTCGGGTCTGGGTAGGGTTGGGGTTTGGTGGGTAGGGTTTGGGTTTGGTGGTGGAATTTGGTGGGTCGGGTCTGGGTAGGGTTGGGGTTTGGTGGGTCTGGGTAGGGTTGGGGTTTGGTGGGTCGGGTTTGGGTAGGGTTTGGTGGGTCGGGTTTGGTGGGTCGGGTCTGGGTCGGGTTGGGGTTTGGTGGGTCTGGGTAGGGTTGGGGTTTGGTGGGTCGGGTCTGGGTAGGGTTGGGGTTTGGTGGGTCTGGGTTGGGGTTTGGTGGGTCGGGTCTGGGTAGGGTTGGGGTTTGGTGGGTGGGGTTTGGGTTTGGTGGGTCGGGTCTGGGTAGGGTTGGGGTTTGGTGGGTCGGGTCTGGTTTGGGTTTGGTGGGTCTGGGTTGGGTTTGGTGGGTCGGGTCTGGGTAGGGTTGGGGTTTGGTGGGTAGGGTTTGGGTTTGGTGGTGGAATTTGGTGGGTCGGGTCTGGGTAGGGTTTGGGTTTGGTGATTAGGTTTGGCTGCATTGTAATACAGAAGCACTTTTTGAATTATTCTCTGTAAATGTCTGAAATGCAGTTCATTCCTGAAAAGATTCAACTTCTCAAGTTGGAGCTGTCCTTCAAATGAAAGGAAGTGATGCTGTTGCGATGTGTTTTGCTTTTATATTTAACAAAAAAAAAAACTTCAACACTCAACTTGAACAACACTTTGAAAATATTTTTGTAGTTCTAGTCCTAAATAGGGATCATTTCTGGTGTATCCTGAAATCCAAACAACTGGAGTGAACTTTAACAGAGTCCCTTCTGTGGAGCTCGGCAGCTGGGAACTGCACTACAGATTGGCAGTGCTGAATGCCTAGCCCGAAATGTGCTTCTCCAGCATTAAAGCAATTTGTCAGGGTCTCCTGCAAATGGTAAAACTGAGAGGCTGACACCGAGATCCTGGGAGTATTGACTCTCAAAATCAAATGCTTGCAAAGGCTGGAACATTGACCTGCATTACAAACACTGCGGGAAATCTAAAATTTCAAACTGCAAGATGCCAGCAATATTGTCGGTCAGGCAAGAAGGAATAAATGATAGTGCAAGGAAAAAGTGCAGTAATGGGACCAGTGGAAACAAAGGATAGGTCTAGAGGAGGTGTGAATAGGGAAAGAGGAATAAATACAAACAGCTTATCGTCTGAAAAAATGATGGGTGGTCTTGAAATGATTGAGCTCGGGTCTGAAAGGCTGCAAAGTGCCCAATAGAACAGTGAGGTGCTGAGGGGCCAGTGCAGCAGAATTCAAATGACAATCAACCAGAACGTTGGGGGTCACACTTGCAGACTGAATGGAGGCGTTTCACAAAGTGGTCATTTTATCTGCATTTGGTCTGTCCAATGAGGAGGAGATTGTTCTAGTAAATCGCCAATCTCACCGAGGTGTGTTTGGGGACCTGGGACAGTGCAAAGAGGAGGTAACGGGGCCGGCGTTCCATCACCAGCACTGGCTTTGGAATGGGAGAGGGCGAGTCAGAGAACATGGTCCCTTTAGAATGCTGGGAGGGGAGATGCGTTTGGAGGTGGTGGAAATGGCGGATGATCGTTGGAATACAGAGGTGGAAAGTGTGGACAAGGGGAACCCTGCCTTCGCTCTGGGAGAAGAACGGGTGTGGGAAATGGGCTGGATATGGTCGCGGGCCCAGTTAAACCTTCTGCTGAGGAAAAAGGTCTTCCTTGTATGTTGGACAGTGTTTATAAAGATGAAGGTTGATTTTGGTTTCTCTTTTCATTTTCAGGATTTTAAACACAACACTGTTTGAAAGTTGGGAGATCATTGGACCATATCCAAGCTGGTGGCTTTTCAATTTGCTGTTGCTAACACTACAGGTTCTACACTGCATCTGGTCATACCTCATTATCTGCATCGCATATAAAGCTATCGTCAAGGGAAAGGTAATTTTCAAATCTTTAAACAATTTACCATGTTCTGCTGCTACGTCTAGTTACGAATCAGTGAATGAAACTTCATTAAGAGTAAAGAGACAGAATAAAAACGCGCTCACATTGGCTTTCAGTGCAAGTATTTCTTTTAAATGTACTGGGTGTGGAGTTTTCTGCAAATCCTTTCCACAAAGAACCAAACTGGAGTAACGGTAGCCTAATTGTAAACTGAACGTTTGAGGGTATATTGTGCTCTAAAGGTCAGGAATACTGGCCTCTGTATTGTCAAAGTTAATTCATTTTCAATGGTAACTTGATGAGAGAAATCTCTCCACTCTTGGGTGATGCTAATCTGCCTTTGTGCATATCCCAGTCATGGATTTGGGCAAAATCCACCCTCCTGGAATCATGTGACCCAATTCTGATATTGATTTAAATGCTGGAGACTTTGGGGTTTTGGTACAAACTCCACCTTTAGCAGGTGCGTAATGCACATTGCTAAGGAACTGCGCCACCTTTTGTTTTGGGAGGGGTGAATTCAACCCAAGGGCACACTCTCCATGTGGGGCATTCAGCTGCCCTAACAAAGTTCGAGGAATAAGATGGGGCTCGGCTGAGTTACTTTTGTGATTTGAGTGCTGCCGCTTCAAACAATAAAGCTGGAAATGCTCAGCTGGTCTGGCAGCATCTGTGGAGAGAGAAGCTGTGTTAATATTCCAGCTTGACGACCCTTCATCACAACATCATTGCCCTGCAATGTTAACTTTCCACAGATGCTGCCAGGAACCTCCCAGTTAAGCAGGATTGTATCTCTCTCTCTGCCTGTCTGTATCTGTGTGCGCATCTCTCTGCCTGTGTGTGTGTCTCTCTCTCATTCTTTTCTCTTTCTCTGCCTGTCTGTATCTGTTTGCGCGTTTCTCTGCCTGCCTGTGTGTGTATCTCTCTCGCTCTCTTTTCTCTCTCTCTCCCTCTCTCTCTGCCTGTCTGTGTCTCTCTCTGCCTGTGTGTGTGTCTCTCTCTCTCCCCCTGTCTATATCTGTGTGCATCTCTCTCTCTCTGCCTGTCTGTATCTGTGTGTGTCTCTTTTCTCTCTCTGCCTGTGTGTGTCTCTCTCGCTCTTTTCTCTCTCTGCCTGTCTGTGCCTGTGTCTCTGCCTGTGTGTGTGTTTCTCTCGCTCTCTTTTCACTCTCTCCCCCTGTCTGTATCTGTGTGCGTCTCTCTCTCTTTTTTCTCTTTCTCTCTCTCTAACTGTCTATCTGTGTGTGTGTCTCTCTGCCTGTGTGTGTGTGTGTGTGTGTGTCTCTCTCTCTCTGCCAGCGTGTCTCTCTCTCTACCTCTCTGCCTGTGTGTGTGTCTCTCTGCCTGTGTGTGTGTCTCTCTGCCTGTGTGTGTGTCTCTCTCTGCCTGTGTGTGTGTCTCTCTGCCTGTGTGTGTGTGGCTCTCTGCCTGTGTGTGTGTGTGTCTCTCTGCCAGCATGTCTCTCTCTCTCTAACTGTCTATCTGTGTGTGTCTCTCTGCCTGTGTGTCTCTCTCTACCTGTCTATCTGTGTGTGTCTCTCTCTCTCTGCCTGTGTGTGTGTGTGTGTGTGTCTCTCTGCCTGTGTGTGTTCCCAGGTTCGGTTCCCGGCTCGGTCACTGTCTGTGTGGAGTCTGCACGTCCTCCCCGTGTGTGCGTGGGTTTCCTCCGGGTGCTCCGGTTTCCTCCCACAGTCCAAAGATGTGCGGGTTAGGTGGATTGGCCATGCTAAATTGCCCGTAGTGTCCTAAAAAAGTAAGGTTAAGGGGGGGTTGTTGGGTTACGGGTATAGGGTGGATACGTGGGTTTGAGTAGGGTGATCATTGCTCGGCACAACATCGAGGGCCGAAGGGCCTGTTCTGTGCTGTACTGTTCTATGTTCTATGTGTGTGTGTGTCTCTCTCTCTGCCAGCGTGTCTCTCTGCCTGTGTGTGTGTGTGTGTCTCTCTGCCAGCGTGTCTCTCTCTCTACCTGTCTGTATCTGTGTGTGTGTGTCTCTGCCTGTGTGTGTGTGTCTCTCTCTCTGCCAGCGTGTCTCTCTCTCTACCTGTCTATCTGTGTGTGTGTCTCTGCCTGTGTGTGTGTGTGTGTCTCTCTGCCAGCGTGTCTCTCTCTCTACCTGTCTGTATCTGTGTGTGTGTGTCTCTGCCTGTGTGTGTGTGTCTCTCTCTCTGCCAGCGTGTCTCTCTCTCTACCTGTCTATCTGTGTGTGTCTCTGCCTGTGTGTGTGTGTGTCTCTCTGCCAGCGTGTCTCTCTCTCTACCTGTCTGTATCTGTGTGTGTGTGTCTCTGCCTGTGTGTGTGTGTCTCTCTCTCTGCCAGCGTGTCTCTCTCTCTCTGCCTGTCTGTATCTGTGTCTCTCTCTCTGCCAGCATGTCTCTCTCTCTCTACCTGTCTATGTGTGTGTCTCTGCCTGTGTGTGTGTGTGTGTGTGTCTCTCTCGCTCTGCATGTCTGTATCTGTGTGTGTGTCTCTGCCTGTGTGTGTGTGTGTCTCTCTCTGCCAGCGTGTGTCTCTCTGCCTGTCTGTATCTGTGTGTGTGTGTGTCTCTGCCTGTGTGTGTATGTCTCTCTCTCCCAGCGTGTCTCTCTCTCTGCCTGTCTGTATCTGTGTGTGTGTGTCTCTGCCTGTGTGTGTATGTCTCTCTCTGCCAGCGTGTCTCTCTTTCTCTGCCTGTCTGTATCTGTGTGTGTGTCTCTGCCTGTGTGTGTGTGTGTCTCTCTCTCTCTCTGCCAGCGTGCCTCTCTCTCTCTGCCTGTCTGTATCTGTGTGTGTGTGTGTCTCTGCCTGTGTGTGTGTGTCTCTCTCTCTCTCTCTGCCAGCGTGCCTCTCTCTCTCTGCCTGTCTGTATCTGTGTGTGTCTCTCTGCCAGCGTGTCTCTCTCTCTACCTGTCTGTCTGTCTGTGTGTCTCTGCCTGTGTGTGTGTGTCTCTCTGCCAGCGTGTCTCTCTCTCTACCTGTCTGTGTGTGTGTGTGTCTCTGCCTGTGTGTGTGTGTCTCTCTGCCAGCGTGTCTCTCTCTCTACCTGTCTGTGTGTGTGTGTGTCTCTGCCTGTGTGTGTCTCTCTCTGCCAGCGTGTCTCTCTCTCTGCCTGTCTGTATCTGTGTGTGTCTCTCTGCCTGTGTGTCTGTCTCTCTCTGCCAGCGTGTCTCTCTCTCTCTGCCTGTCTGTATCTGTGTGTGTGTGTGTCTCTGCCTGTGTGTGTGTGTCTCTCTCTCTCTGCCAGCGTGCCTCTCTCTCTCTGCCTGTCTGTATCTGTGTGTGTCTCTCTGCCAGCGTGTCTCTCTCTCTACCTGTCTGTCTGTGTGTGTGTCTCTGCCTGTGTGTGTGTGCGTCTCTCTGCCAGCGTGTCTCTCTCTCTCTACCTGTCTGTGTGTGTGTGTCTCTGCCTGTGTGTGTCTCTCTGCCAGCGTGTCTCTCTCTCTCTGCCTGTCTGTATCTGTGTCTCTCTCTCTGCCAGCGTGTCTCTCTCTCTCTACCTGTCTATGTGTGTGTCTCTGCCTGTGTGTGTGTGTGTCTCTCTCGCTCTGCCTGTCTGTATCTGTGTGTGTGTGTGTGTATGTCTCTCTCTGCCAGCGTGTCTCTCTCTCTGCCTGTCTGTATCTGTGTGTGTGTGTCTCTGCCTGTGTGTGTGTGTGTCTCGCTCTGCCAGCGTGTCTCTCTCTCTGCCTGTCTGTATCTGTGTGTGTGTGTCTCTGCCTGTGTGTGTCTCGCTCTGCCAGCGTGTCTCTCTCTCTGCCTGTCTGTATCTGTGTGTGTGTGTCTCTGCCTGTGTGTGTCTCTCTCTGCCAGCGTGTCTCTCTCTCTGCCTGTCTGTATCTGTGTGTGTGTCTCTGCCTGTGTGTGTGTGTCTCTCTCTCTCTCTCTCTGCCAGCGTGTCTCTCTCTCTCTGCCTGTCTGTATCTGTGTGTGTGTCTCTGCCTGTGTGTGTGTGTCTCTCTCTCTCTCTCTCTGCCAGCGTGCCTCTCTCTCTCTGCCTGTCTGTATCTGTGTGTGTCTCTCTCTGCCAGCGTGTCTCTCTCTCTCTCTCTCTCTCTCTCTCTGCCTGTCTGTATCTGTGTGTGTCTCTCTCTCTCTCTGCCTGTCTGTATCTGTGTGTGTCTCTCTGCCTGTGTGTGTGTCTCTCTCTGCCAGCGTGTCTCTCTCTCTCTGCCTGTCTGTATCTGTGTGTCTCTCTCTGCCAGCGTGTCTCTCTCTCTGCCAGCGTGTCTCTCTCTCTGCCTGTCTGTATCTGTGTGTGTCTCTCTGCCTGTGTGTCTCTCTCTGCCAGCGTGTCTCTCTCTCTCTGCCTGTCTATCTATGTGTGTCTCTCTGCCTGTGTGTGTGTGTCTCTCTCTGCCAGCGTGTCTCTCTCTCTCTGCCTGTCTATCTATGTGTGTCTCTCTGCCTGTGTGTGTGTGTCTCTCTCTGCCAGCGTGTCTCTCTCTCTCTCTAACTGTCTATCTGTGTGTGTCTCTCTGCCTGTGTGTGTGTCTCTGCCTGTGTGTGTCTCTCTCTGCCAGCGTGTCTCTCTCTCTGCCTGTCTGTATCTGTGTGTGTCTCTCTGCCTGTGTGTCTCTCTCTCTGCCAGCGTGTCTCTCTCTCTCTGCCTGTCTGTATCTGTGTGTGTGTGTGTCTCTGCCTGTGTGTGTGTGTCTCTCTCTCTCTGCCAGCATGTCTCTCTCTCTCTGCCTGTCTGTGCGTGTGTGTGTCTCTCTCTCTGCCTGTGTGTCTCTCTCTCTGCCTGTGTGTCTCTCTCTCTGCCAGCGTGTCTCTCTCTCTACCTGTCTATCTGTGTGTGTCTCTCTGCCTGTGTGTGTGTCTCTGCCTGTGTGTCTCTCTCTGTCCACGTGTGTCTCTCTCTGTCCGCGTGTGTCTCTCGTGCTCTCTCTCTTTCCCCTGTCTGTGTCCTGCCCTCTCTCTTTTTTATCCCCCTCCTAATATTTGTAGGACCTTTTTTGTTTGATGACTTTGGATTACAATTTTGGGTGAATGTGAAGTATACTGTGTTTTGCCAGAGTGAATGTCAGTTGTGAAATGTTTTTCCAGGCCCTGGAAGGTAATGTATGGAGAGTTTTCACTGTGAAATGTGGGGCGGGTGTGGATGTTGTCGAAAATTATTTTGATGATGGATGGATGAATGAATGAGTAATGTGCCAGGTCCTGGTACAGCAGCTGCTGTTAGTGTTCACCCTCCTCTCCTCTGTGCACCTGTGTCCTCTCCGTGTTCTCTGTGCACCTGTGTCCTCTCCGTGTTCTCTGTGCATCTACACGTGTTCGTTCAAACAGTCAAAACTGAAGAAGTTTCTTGACCAGCTTCTCTGTGGTACAAGATTTGGTTTCATTGTTTCTGTTTTTTTCCCCCTTGTGTTTCGTACTTTCTGTCTTGTGTACGCCGGGAAGTGGAACCTTTTGCTTGTAAGTGTTGCAACTGTTGGAGTCGGTCGCCCAACATTTTTCCTGATTTATTTCTCATGCAATTCTTTCTGCTTTGCATGGTATCTTAATCGTAATGCTCTCCTGGGCCATTGCTGCTTTGCATGAGTTTAACAGCCTGAAATAATAGTCCAATAACCAGTTACCGATGTACTGTGATTATTGCCAGTATCATTGTGCTGCCTCCCACCTTTAGCACACTGGGCTAAATCGCTGGCTTTGAAAGCAGACCAAGGCAGGCCAGCAGCACGGTTCGATTCCCGTACCAGCCTCCCCGGACAGGCGCCGGAATGTGGCGACTAGGGGCTTTTCACAGTAACTTCATTGAAGCCTACTTGTGACAATAAGCGATTTTCATTTCATTTCATTTCACCTGCTGCCTTAACCAGTCAGCAGGATTGACCATATCCAGATATGCCAGCCCTAAGCTGTGAACAGTATTTGCATCGCACCATCCATATACTGTCAAACTCTGGCTTTAACTACAAGGGGTAGGAGAAATTGGAATTTCTCATGAACCTGCCTGGCTAATTTCAGATTCCAGTTGTAGTTTATGTTGTCAGCTGACCCAGTGGGACAAAAGGCATCAGAGTTAACGCCAATGTTGCTGAAGATGAGCAAGTTAGGAGACAATCTAATTGTGGCATTTAAAATGTCAGGAACCGACTGGCTAGATGTGATGATGACGCTTCCCACTGTTTAAAGCAAAACCGAGTGCAACAAAGTCACCAAACTTTCAAATTGCAGCAAATGTGTGAAAAGTGAATGTGAGAAAGGAGAGGCCATTAACCCTGAAAGACCCATCAGTTGTGATCATTTATTCTGGAAAAGGGGGTGTGGAGCTGACAGTTAAAGAAAAGTCACCGATTTGGGATTGCATCTGGCAAAAGTGGCAGCTAAATATTCTCGTCCTCTTTGCTCTATCCCTAGGTTAGGAATGTTTCCGTGTGGCGATTCCAGATATGGAAGGTATAGAACTACCTTCTGGTCTGTGAGGCAAAGGATCAAATTCAACTTTTGTCTTATTTTTAGTTCTTACAGCCACAACTGAGCAATTTGTTCCCTGGGTCCTGCCTCTTGCTCCACTGTTGTGCATGTGGTCAGCACCCTCCAAGCCCATTACCTCTGCCATCTTGAAGGACAACAGCAGCAGATACCTGGGAATATCACCCACACCACCCTGACTTGAAACTTTTTTGCCGTTCCTTCACTGTCGCTGGGTTAAAATCCTGGAACTCCCTCCCTAACAGCACTGTGGGTGTACCTACACCTCCGGGACTGCAGTGGATCAAGAAGGCAGCTCACCACCACCTTTTGAGGGCAACTAGGGATGGGCAATAAATGCTGGCTAAACCAGCGACCCCCACATCTGTGAAAGAATTTTAAAACGTGATGAAAAAGTACCTCTTCTAGTGAGAGATGTACACCGTTTCTATTTGATCTGCCCGTTCAGTCAGTGGGTGGTTTATTTAGGTGTTTAAACGCTGTGTATAGTGCTGCCACCATCTGCTGTGGTTTGAATTAATAGACCTGAGCTGGTGAGCTGCTTTTAACCCTGACTGAAGAAAGTTCTAGAGAAAAGTGAACGGTTTCAACCTTTCAGTCGAAAGGCTTTCTTTTTGGCACTGAAGTAAGTTCATTGCTGTGTAAATATGTTTCTCTGGCATTTGTTATTTTTAACAAATGTAGCTGGGCTGCTTTTTTCTTTAAGAACGATAAGTGTATTTATTCTGTGCTGCACAGTCTAATATGCCAGTACAAATATTTACTGACCGAGGTGTTTGGGGGGGGGGGGGGGATACATTTTACAGTCGCTTAGCAGAGGGTTTGATGGTCCCCTCTATTGGGGTACCTATGCCAGGTATTGCATAGGGGCTGGTTTAGCTCACTGGGCTAAATCGCTGGCTTTTAAAGCAGGCCAGCAGCACGGTTCAATTCCCGTACCAGCCTCCCCGGAACAGGTGCCGGAATGTGGCGACTAGGGGCTTTTCACAGTAACTTCATTGAAGCCTACTCGTGACAATAAGCAATTTTCATTTCATTTCATGAGGACGTCAACAGCCCCCACCCCCCCCCAACCCCCCAAATTATGTCAAAGCTTTGACAAAGGGGCATCTGGACTCGAAACCTTAGCTCTTTTCTCTCCCTACAGATGCTGCCAGACCTGATGAGATTTTCCAGCATTTTCCCTTTTGCCCCAGTTATGTGGAGCTGTTCTCTCCTCTTTTCCCCCCCCCCCCCACCACTCTCAGAGCAGAAACCTGGCAAACCAGTCTTTTGGCAAATTGGCGCACTATTTTATCTCCACCAGATTACCAATATTGTTGCAAGCCATTAAATTTAGTGGGCAGCACGGTGGCGCAGTGGGTTAGCCCTGCTGCCTCACGGCGCTGAGGTCCCAGATTCGATCCCGGTCCTGGGTCACTGTTCATGTGGAGTTTGCACATTCTCCCCGTGTTTGCATGGGTTTCGCCCCCACAACCCAAAGATGTGCAGGGTAGGTGGATTGAACACGATAAATTGCCCCTGAATTGGGAAAAAAAAAATTTAATTGGGTACACTAAATTTATTGTAAAAAATTTTAAGCCAATTTTGAATATTTTTGAAGCCTTTATCGTCGCTCTTGAGCTCTTTTCTTGAAGAATTTTTTTCTAAAAGTTCCACTCCCCTGTGGAGTTAGATGTTGCACCATTGCCGTCTCTTTGTTTCTCATTTAAAACAAAAAAAGATTTGCTCATTCCGTGGAGACTTTATGCAAAGCAAGACATTTTTTCGGCTGGTTTTCTGATTGCTTAACAGTTAGTAGCTGTGAATAATTTTGGTCAGTCACCAGCAAACCAGAAACACATGTTCTTGGAGGCAAGATGACCACGGGTAGTGTTTTGAAATATCATCGGGGGTGGGCCCATGGGACCATTTCCCAGAACCAGGATTTTTTTGTCGGAGCGCTTTCTTTAATTTAAAGCAACTTCTGAGTCTAGTGTGTTTTTTT
The DNA here is from genome assembly GCF_902713615.1 of Scyliorhinus canicula. Classification (NCBI taxonomy): domain Eukaryota; kingdom Metazoa; phylum Chordata; class Chondrichthyes; order Carcharhiniformes; family Scyliorhinidae; genus Scyliorhinus; species Scyliorhinus canicula. Next base: position 10,952,216 of record NC_052173.1, on the reverse strand, counting down.
GTTTATGGTGCCACCTGCTGAGTTATTTAGGAATTGCGGTAATGATGGGAAAATTACCACACAGTAGGAGGTGGGTGGGTTACTGTTAACTGATCGATTAGCTCTGGTTAATGTTTGCCTTTTCAGGAGCCCTGGCAAACCCCTCAGTGCCTCATGCCAACTAAAAAGAAACTGAAGATTGCATATCAAGAGCATCATAAATAGAAGTAGTGGCCATTCAGCCCCCTTGAATCTGCCCCGCCATTCAATACTATCAATGACTGATCTTCGACTTGCACTTTCCCAGTATCCCTTATTTTCCTTCAGACCCCCCAAAAATCTATCCACCTTTTTGTCTTCCATATATTCACCCACTGAGCCCCTGGGTAGAGGATTCTAATTCGCAACCTTCTCGCTGGAGAGAATTCCTCCTCGTTTCGGTCCTGAATAGCCAATGCCTTCTCCCGAGCTCTGCACAAGGAAAGAGGAATATTCCTGGGGCATATTGTCCTGGACCCTCTAGCAACTTGAGAATTGCAGTGTGTGTGGGCAGAGACGACACCCTGGACCCTTTTAGGAGAGGGAAGCATCCTTTCTGGCCTTGCTGCTGTGACATGGTTGCTAGGTGACGAGTAGTATCGGCTCAGGATCATTGTTCTTGGGGGGGGGGGGGGGGGGGGGGAATAGAGAGTTTAACTTTGCAAAGTCTGGCAGAAGAGCATCAGTACCTCCCAGCCCATAACTTTAATAAATTCCTTTGAAAGGGTGTAAGCAGCCCTCAAAATATTTTTCAAAAGAGCATTGGCAATGTATGTATGTGTTCGCTGGTCCTGTCGCTTCATCTGAAAACGATAAGCTTCGTTCCGAGGCAGTCTCGTCATGAGCTTTACTTTCTAAACTGCAATATTTTCAAATGAGTGTAATTGAATATTTTGGATGTTCTGCCTCTTTCGATGCAGTTTTTTTTGTGGTTTTATTTGAGGAGAATGGCCTACTTCCCCATCTTGACGGTGCTTGCAAATTTGAACAGGTGAACAGAATAAAAGTTGAATCTGGGTTATAAAGGGCCCGATAGTGAGACTGTCAGTGACGTGTGTAGTTTTCCCATTTCATAACATTGGCCGTATGACTCCAAAGTCAAGATTTTCTTTCTACAATTGAGTGCAAAGGCATTTCATCCCTGACCAAGAACTATTCTCCTTTGTTTTTAACCATTTCACACCTTGCTTAACTAACCTTTTACAGACTCCTAACACGAGAATTTATTTAGTGATTTGCTGGTGTGATACTGTTATATTTTTATGAATCTATGGGGGCTGGTCTGGATAGCACCAGGGTGAATGAAGAGGGCTTCAAATCTCCTTTTCTCACTCCACTGAGCTCCTGATCTCCGTCACGCTGCCATTGCCTGAAGCCAAGTCCCTCTCCATAGGGATGTGCTGCTGCCCTCCAACTCAATCTGTCTGACAGACCAAAACAAACTCCACGAGAGGCCTAGGCCCAGTCAATACACAGCCTGGGGAAAGCAGAATTCTGCAGCAGTCCATTGAAGGTTTAATGGGAATTAAATTTGACAATTCTTTTGTTCTGAATTTTGCAACTCTCTGCATTTGGGAAATTTTTTCAAGGGGGGGGGAGGTTGCTCCTTTTCCCCTATTGGTGCTGCAAAGTTTTTTTTTTGAATTGTGCTTTATGTTAATCCTCGAGCTTTAATATCGTGCACCATTCGCAAAGTCGAACGTCGACCACCTTCCTCATACTGGCTGCATGAAAGTGTCCTCTTTCTTTCTCTCCTCTGTTGTGGGAGTGGGAGGAGGGGTAGACTTTGCTTCAAGCTCGGCTCAGCATGGATCCAATATAATCAGGAACTTGCCTCGTTAGAGAATTGGTCCAGACCACAAACCAAAACCTGGGTGGTGTTGCTGCCGGGTAACTAATGCAACCTAACACAAGTCCTGCACTGAATGGAGAGACAGGAGTTTGATGCAAATGACCAAAAGTTGTATTTTTTGTCATACGATTCTAGCTTTGAAACTGATACTGATGGATGAGCAGGCAACAATGTAGAACTACCTGACATACGTAAATATCGTTCAAATTTTCTCTTCAATGCAGGTCTCGAAGGATGATCGGAGTGACATTGAGAGCAGCTCTGATGATGACGATTCCATGACTAACGGCACAAAGCTCCATCACTACAATCCCTCCAAAGGAGCCAACAGCACGAATGGGACCAATGGTCACGTCACCACTGGATCATGGGCAGGAGACTATTAGTCTCCGTGAACTGTGGAACGTGGGTTAGGCAAAGGCAGGATAGCTGCACGGAAAACAGCCAAGCACTGGACAGTTTTATTTTTTAATTTAATAAACTGGGTGTTGCTGTGTGGGACCCGAGGGAGGCTGCCTGTTCAGTCACTTCCACATACAGGCATTTTTCCTTTATTCTCGTTCATTCTGCTTTAGCAATATGAGAAATTGGAATGCAGCTTTAAATGGGATTGGATGGAGCTACACTGAGGATTCTATAGACCCATCTTATTCCATTTAACAACCTGCACTGCTTTAAATGGGTTTTGTGCAATTTGTCGAATTGCTAAAGGTGTGGTTTACATTTCGGGCCTGTTATTGTTGTGTTTCTTCGTCCTATATTTTGTAACTCGTTAAGTGCAAAATGGCAAGTCGAGCTGAGAGAGAGCCAGAAATCTGAAACAAAAAAACCCAAGAGGATTGTGTCATCGGTTTTTACCTGATGGGGCTTCAAAATATCGTTGGGTTGGGGCTTGAATTTCCACCATCCCGGCGATGTGGGGTATTTTATAGAAAGGAATTGAGTAATCCAAAGAATCAAGAGTTCTGGGCACGGGTCCAAATTGTAATTTCTGTGGGTGTCATTTCACTGTTGACCCATAGTTTTGTATTAAAACACTAGGTTCCGGTGCACAACTGTGTGTGTGTGTGATGAGCAGTGTGTGTGTGTGTGTATATGTGTGTGTTGAGCAGTGTGTGTGTTGAGCAGTGTGTGTGATGAGCAGTGTGTGTGTGTGATGAGCAGTGTGTGTGTGCGATGAGCAGTGTGTGTGTGTGATGAGCAGTGTGTGTGTGTGATGAGCAGTGTGTGTGCGCGATGAGCAGTGTGTGTGATGTGTTGTGTGTGTGTGATGTGATGAGCAGTGTGTGTGTGTGTTGAGCAGTGTGTGTGATGAGCAGTGTGGGTGTGTGATGAGCAGTGTGTGTGTTGAGCAGTGTGTGTGTGATGAGCAGTGTGTGTGTGATGAGCAGTGTGTGTGTGTGTGATGAGCAGTGTGTGTGTGTGATGAGCAGTGTGTGTGCGCGATGAGCAGTGTGTGTGATGTGTTGAGCAGTGTGTGAGATGAGCTGTGTGTGTGTGATGTGATGAGCAGTGTGTGTGTGATGTGATGAGCAGTGTGTGTGATGTGTTGAGCAGTGTGTGAGATGAGCTGTGTGTGTGTGATGTGATGAGCAGTGTGTGTGTGATGTGATGAGCAGTGTGTGTGTTGAGCAGTGTGTGAGATGAGCAGTGTGTGTGTGATGTGATGAGCAGTGTGTGTGTGTGTGTTGAGCAGTGTGTGTGTGTGTGTTGAGCAGTGTGTGTGTGATGTGATGAGCAGTGTGTGTGTGTGTGTTGAGCAGTGTGTGTGTGATGAGCAGTGTGTGTGTGTGTGTTGAGCAGTGTGTGTGTGATGTGATGAGCAGTGTGTGTGTGTGTGTTGAGCAGTGTGTGTGTGATGAGCAGTGTGTGTGTGTGTGTTGAGCAGTGTGTGTGTGTTGAGCAGTGTGTGTGTGATGTGATGAGGTGTGTGTGTGATGTGATGAGCAGTGTGTGTGTGTGATGAGCAGTGTGTGTGTGTGATGAGCAGTATGTGAGATGAGCAGTGTGTGTGTGTGATGAGCAGTGTGTGTGTGTGATGAGCAGTGTGTGTGCGCGATGAGCAGTGTGTGTGATGTGATGAGCAGTGTGTGTGTGATGTGATGAGGTGTGTGTGTGATGTGATGAGCAGTGTGTGTGTGTGATGAGCAGTGTGTGTGTGTGATGAGCAGTATGTGAGATGAGCAGTGTGTGTGTGTGATGAGCTGTATGTGAGATGAGCAGTGTGTGTGTGTGATGAGCAGTGTGTGTGTGTGATGAGCAGTATGTGAGATGAGCAGTGTGTGTGTGTGATGAGCTGTATGTGAGATGAGCAGTGTGTGTGTGAGATGAGCAGTGTGTGTGAGATGAGCAGTGTGTGTGTGTGATGAGCAGTATGTGAGATGAGCAGTGTGTGAGATGAGCAGTGTGTGTGTGAGATGAGCAGTGTGTGTGTGTGATGAGCAGTGTGTGTGTGTGATGAGCAGTATGTGAGATGAGCTGTGTGTGTGTGTGATGAGCAGTATGTGAGATGAGCTGTGTGTGTGTGTGATGAGCAGTATGTGAGATGAGCTGTGTGTGTGTGTGATGAGCAGTGTGTGTGTGTGATGAGCAGTGTGTGAGATGAGCTGTGTGTGTGTGATGAGCAGTATGTGAGATGAGCTGTGTGTGTGTGATGAGCAGTATGTGAGATGAGCGATGAGCAGTGTGTGATGAGCAGTGTGTGTGTGTGATGAGCAGTATGTGAGATGAGCGATGAGCAGTATGTGAGATGAGCAGTGTGTGTGTGTGATGAGCAGTATGTGAGATGAGCAGTGCAAACCCTCTTGATAATTGGATGCTGAGGAAGATGACTCTCCTGTTGGTCTCTGCGTAGTATTTTGAGTGGTCAGTTAGTTTTGTTTCTATTGAATACAAAGTAATTCCACTTGTGTGGTTTGTGGAGCCAAAATGCAGCGAGCACATTGCTGTTACTGGGCAGTCTAACACTGCCAAATTTCGTTTTGCCGTTTATTGGGAGCGCCAAATGCTCCTCGTGTTGCAGCAGTCTATTGAAGGGATGATGTTGTTTTCAGGCACAAAAAACAGACAATCCTCTGACCTATGTTTCTGTTTAACTTTTATTGACTGGGGTGGAGGAGGATTGAAAACGAATTTCTCCCTCTCCAAATAGTGATGGCTCAAGGTTATAAAGGTTTCAATGCTGTCCTGTACTAAAGTGGGGATTATATTTTTTGGACTAGTTTGGTTCTGGTTAGATTAAATCTCAATGAGTATAACAATTTTTTTTTTAAATTATGCTGGTTTTTAAAAAAAATTGCCTTCAAAAATAATCCACCCAAATATCTGATTTTTAGAGGTGACTTGGACAATGCTTTAACCTGACCCTGTGTGTTCCTCAAAGAAAGACTGTTTTTAAACGTTTCCATACTTGTTGCAAATAGCTGTTAACGTCTCTCACTCCAAAATTGCTGCGAATGAGTATTTGTGTGCAAGCCGTTCTGATAAGTTTGTTTACAAGTTGTAGAGTTTGTCTTTTTAAACTTAAACTAAAAAAAATGCAGTAGTTGCAGCTACACAACCTGTTTTCTCGAAAGGAAAAAGATTGTCTTTTACTTGTGCTTTTGGGGCGATCTGAGTGGTATAGCCAAACGGGATCTGTGGAAATATTGGTTTACGGGTGATTGAAAAGGTGCTTCCCCGAGTTGAATTTCTGAGCCCTGATTTTTTTTTTTCGTATTTCAAATGAAGACATAAATTATATTGATGTAAAGCAAATAACAGTACAATGTCATTTTGGTATATTTTTCTTAATTTTCTTTTGAAATTCAGAATCTGGCTCTGGAAGCCTAGAAGCAATTTTTGAATTTGATGTCCTCTTCCCACCCTCACAGCGTTTAGATTGTTTTGTGTGAGGCTAAATTCCATCGCTGCTTCTCTCTCTCTCTTTCTCCCCCTCCCCCCCCACGCCCAAAAGCTGCTGACTTCCTGGAGTGTTGTTCCATGGGTGCCAGCAGCCCTTTAGGATGTTGCCCATGACACCCCATTTCTCGCCAGGGCCTCTATTCTCCTCCACTTGTCCGCTCTCCATATGCAGGGGTCATTGAAATAAGGTCGTGAGCAAGGAGAACTGTTTCCCATGTAGGCTGGAGCCAGTCACAGTGCCCTCTGCTGCTAACCTGGCTGATAGTTAACTCCGCACAGACCAGGGATCAAACCGGGGTCTGTCTTGGTTTTATGGCTCCAGTACCAAATCGCCACCATTTGGACTGTCGCCAGCAATTGAGCTCACCCGCCTTCTCGAGACCTTTCTGTTGCCAGAGAAACATTCACCTCAATGAGGGTTCGATCTGAAGCAAGTTTCCAGGTTTCTTTCACTGGTAAAGTGTTGTGCGCAATGCTCTTTACGGTAACCAGGGCATATTGTTAACTGAATATAGATGTTTGGAAGTATGATTTCAAGATTGACAGTAGCACAGCTAATAATGTACAGGGCCAGTGAGTCAGTGTTGAAGATGAGATAGGTTTTGTTATTGCCAGCCTGTTCTTTATATTTGAAGCACAGGATAGTGCATAGTATAGTACAATATAGATGAATCGTCTCACCAAATATAATGTCCAAGTTATTTAACCGCCAAGCCCATCATTTTGGGTCGGTTCGCACACAGGAATGGTGTTTGAAGTCTTGGGTGCCATAAGGGATTGTTGCTTACCTCTCTTGCATGCTCCCTCACACTTTTTTGGTCTACCTCCTCCTCAGTCCCATCGTTGGAAGTTGGCAACTTTTTTTGAGTAATGGTTTGCAAGCACTGTTAATGCCATTGGCTGCTGGGAGGAATGGGATACTAATCCCTCTGTACACTTCACCCCAACCCACCCCCAGACAGAGTGACACCACGGCCTGATGAAGGCAGACTGGTGGATCAAGTCTCTAACCTGGTGCAATACATTCCGGCTCAGTGTCTTAAAAAGAGCTGGGTAAAAGTCTGAGTGAAATTGGCACAGTTTCAGTACTGATGTTTATTGAAGGGGTGTTATTTTCCATATTGCATGGCTAATCTGAAGCCCTTGATGTTTTCTTGTGCTCCGTGTCATTTGTGTTCAGATCAATTTCAGCAGAATCACTTGCATCGACATACACAGCGCTGCTAAACACTACTGGAAAAACTGGGCCTGAAATTTCTTGCCATAGAGAAAGTGCAACCTTTTGGTGCTGCTGGACGGGGATAGACTAAATTTCTGGTACACCTGCTCTGTATATTGTCTGTAAGATGATGCAATTGTGTGTCAGCTGCAAGTTCTTGACCCAAGTGGTCTGTACTCCACTTCTCACCTGATCTCTAGATTTGCACTTTTTTTTTTAACTTAATTAAACCAATTCATTTTTTCCAATTAAGGGGCAATTTAGCATGGCCAATCCACCTACTCTGCACATCTTTGGGTTGTGGGGGTGAAACCCACGCAGTCACGGGGAGAATGTGCAAACTCCACACGGACAGTGACCCAGAGCCGGGATTGAACCTGGGACCTTGGCGCCGTGAGGCAGCAGTGCTAACCACTGCGCCACCGTGATGCCCCCGAGATTTGCACCGTTAACCACTGAGAAGCCATTAACACGATGATTTGACTATTAGTTTTGAGATTATAGAAGGCGTCGAGGAGTGTTTTTATATTTAAATGATGGTTAAATCGCTGATTGAAAGCGGAGCAGAATTTATTTTGGAACATGGTTAACGCAGCCAGCAATTGGTTTGTACATATGAGTGTTGCTTTATTTAAACCCTATAGACTGAGGGACTTTCTTTAAAGGATGTGACCCTCCGCATCTAGTTTGTGTTAATTTCTGGAGTCTCTATTAAGATCCTTAATGTGGAATGACCATAAAGATGCCAGTCTGGGCTCTTTGAATGACTGCATAGGAAAATTACAGACTACAGAGACTTTGACCCACAAAACAATTGATTTTACAATTGGTCTAAAACGCCTTCTCACCTGACGGTGTTCTCGTTGACAAACTGTAGAGGATTATGGGAGATGACTCAAAAACAATGGCACAGTTGACCAGAACTTGGTCCCACTTGCATTTCTAATGAAGGCTGCACTTTAAAATGGTTTTGCCCTGAACACACACGTTCACGTTTATAATCTGCCCTCCCCATGTAAGCTAGGTGATTTGTTCCTCCCACATGATCTTCTACCAGCTGGGTTCACCGGTATCGCAAAATGGTTCTTGACCAATTTAATCTTCAATACATGGGGTTGGAAAATAATTCACTGTCAAGTGCAGAATTTCCTTGAAATGTACAGCCTGTGATGTTGAGATTCCAATAATCATTTCTCCCATTTTCAGTTTTCTGGAGGCAGCAGTAATTTGGCCCGAAAGACGTGCTGTTAGGTGAATTGGACATTCTGAATTCTCCCTGTGACCCAAACAGGTGCTGGAATGTGGTGACTAGGGGGCTTTTCACAGTAACTTCATTGCAGTGTTAATATAAGCCTACTTGTGACAATAAAGATTATTATTATTGTAGCAAACTCGCACTCTGTCTTGAATTGTGAAAAACGTGGTGCTGCTAGGCCGCTTTGTGGATAGCTTAGTGGAGAGGTAGAAGGGTTAGGGTACAAGACTAGTGTAGGACATTTTGAATTCTGTAATAAAGTCTGCATTTTACATTTTAATATTTGTGTTTGCACTGGTGAAACTGACATCAGCAGAAGCGAATCGTGGCAAAGCCCACCCATTGACTGAAATATTCTCCGCAGAAATGGTGCACATGTCCCCCAAAAGCTGTTGACTGAAGGGGCAAGGTTTTATGCGAGAACAAAAAGTACTTTGTGTGAAAGTAATCGATTCATTTCCCTCCTTTTTATTTCTTTGCAGGCAAAATAGATACTAAATTATGTTTCCTCAGTGCAAAAACAGGCCTGTAAAATGCCTCAACACTGTTAAAACTGCAACCAGAGAAGATTCCAGGCATGTACTGTTGGTCTAACACCAGGCTGGATACAGCTTGCATTTAATCACAGCTGATGCTAAGCTTTTGAAGTAGATCTATTAAATGCATTGCGTCTGGCTAGGAAGCCTGTGGGAGCAGGCCTGACTTTAGGTGAGAATAACTAAACATCTCTCTGGAAAAGAAGAGAATATAGCTCAAGCATTCTTCTGGGAAGAGAATAGTCTTGAATACTTTTTTTAAAAATTCCTACCCTCCAACCTGTCTATTACCACCACCTCAGACAATGTTTCCTGTCAAATCCTTTCTCTTTTTATATGGAAAGGTGGGGAGGAAAGTGGTATTCCAGTACCTGTCAGTGATTCTATGATGTCGTGTGTGCCTTTCACTTTTTTGGTCCTTTTTCAGCTTTATGAGCTGCATATTTGAACTTTAGCCTCGTAATTGTCTGCCAACCTGCATGTTGTGTCTATTTTTGTCTGTGGCAGTTGCGTTCATAGAAATTTCACGATAGTCAGGCACTCATTTTCTGGAAGATTTGCCAACCTCTCTGGCACAAATGATGTCAGCAAGTGTGTGTCTGTGTTGTGACCTAAGCAGATGAATCTTTGATCTCTCATCACGTAACTAAGTATTAGGATATTTTCAAATTGACAGCGAGACCCTGAGCTTCTCACTGCGCTGCAGACTCTGCAAGTTTCCTCCGCGTCCTTCAGGATGATGCCCTTGTAACTGGTATGAATTTGTGACAGAAAATGTCCACTGTTCAATTTTTGGTATCCCTGGTCAACTGGCATGTATTAACAATGCCTGGTCCTGCTGCCTGCTCATTTCTCCTCCTTGTGTGACTCCTCTTTGTTTTTTCTTTAACTTGTTGGAGGGGGAGGCAGTTGCGGCAAGGAGAATGGACCCCTGTTATCCAAAGTTAATTTTTGGTCCAGGAATTCACTAGCCATATTTAAATTCTGGGCATGACCTAGCACTAGTGCTATGCCATGCTTGTGCCTACACTGTTGCCATCCAAATCATCATTCTACATCTAATTTGATTTGGGTGTCTCCGTATTATACAGCTAGCATCTTGAGTCAGTATATTCTAATGTGTGCAGCCTGGAAAAGCTGGGATGGATTTGGGACCAATGAATCCTCTGGAGATCACTGAAATACGATATAGAAAGCAGTGATTTCAAAATTGCAAACTGGATCTCATTTTAAATAAAGTGACTTGGTCTATGTAACATTGCTTCCTTACTTTATTAAAAGATTTACAATTTAAATCAATCTTTTGAATGGATTGGTCTCTTTTGAATTTTTGTAATACCATTCTGGACCAGTCATAATGAAGTGATGGAACTTGTACCAATAATAATCTTTATTATTGTCACAAGAACATTAACATTGCAATGAAGTTACAATAACTGGGCGTGATCTGTCATGGTTTGTGGTTGTGCTGTTAGAGTCAAATGGTATAACTGAATAAATGGTCAATGATTATTTTTTTTTTCAGTCCTAGTATCTGACCACGTTATCAACCATTTGGAGTTTGCTGTAAGGAGGCCTGAAAGCTAAAGGAAAAAATAAATTGTTCCAAAATGGAATATACTCTCTTTATTTGAGAAAAATTAATAAAAAAACCCCAAAGACTCAAATGATATTACTACCTGCTGTGAAACTGAGCCAGGTTCAATTACTGGTTAGTCGTGGGTTAGGCAATCTCAACATTGGGTTGGAGGAAGGAGGTAAGGAAGGGAACACAACTCGTATCTGTGTCGTGAAGGAGACCGGAAAACAGTCAGTATTTCCACTTTAGTGAAATTCCTGTGTGGGAGCAATGGTTTCTTGGTGGATGCTGAGAACAAATGCCCACTGTCAGCCTGGAGTGTTTCCATTTTGTGCGGGAGGTTCTAATTGTTGAGTATGTAGAATATATATTTTAGTGACAAAGTCCTATCTTGGTGTTAGATAGTTGAAGTAATTGACTATAATGGGTGCCTGAACTGATGTGGGGAGGAAAAGCCAACGAGGTTACTTTTTGTTGGATGCGGCACCAACTCTTTTCGGTTTGTTTTCATGTTGAACTGTTAATATTACTGTCGAATATTACTTTTCAGTTTTACTGTGCCTTTTTCAAACCCTGCAGAATGGTTGCTGAGTCCCCGAGCCAGCCTATTGCTGGCTGCAGCATAGAGTCACCAGCATGCCAGTGACTAGATCGGAGTGGCTTTAGCAATGGGAGTGATTGGGGGAAAGGACGGCACTGTAATAACCAAAATAAATACTGTCTTGCATTTTAATCAATGCATCAAAATTTCTGTCAATACAGACTAATGTTTGCAAGATAACAAGCTGTGGATGTGTTGGTGGAGGTTCCTCTGTTCGTTCTTGTTGATTCAATGTGTTTTTTTACTGGGTACACTGCAATAAAAGTGTCATTAAATATTTTAAATTGAATGTTTCCATTTTATTTTCTCACAATTGATTTAAGTGTGTGGATTGAAATCCCATAGAGTTTGAAAGCCAAGTTGCCAGTTGATGTGAATGGGGATACAGCCCTTTTTGAACTATGACGACAACTTGAATGTCCCAAAATCACCCATTCGCTGCAGTGGGCCTGCAGAATGCCACCTGTAATTTCAGAATCGGGATTACTAGTGGTGGGGTGGCTATTTAAGCAGAAAATGGAATTTTGTGACTGTCACGCCAGGAATGTAACATTATTTTGGGGAAAATACAAATTTAGAAAATCTGTAACCATCAGGGATTTGTCACACTGAACACATGGTGCATTTGACTCAATCTTCAATTGGAGGTAGTTCTCATTAGGATTTGGTTTATTTCCTGAATCGCTTTTCAGGTCCTTAAACTCCCTAAATGTTATTTTTCAGAGTAGTAGCTTCAATAAATTAACAAACGAAAATCCTCCTGCACACCAGTGCACATTGTGGATTGTATGTCAAATAACTGTACATTTTTTTAATACAGAGATACATTTAGAATCATGCAGGGCAGTTACTGAGGCCAAGTTCAGGTTAATATTCTGGCTATGTACCCTTAATCAGAACTAAAATTGAAAATACTCTTCGGAGCTTGCATGAAGAATAGACAAGGTACCAAGGGGTGAACAATAATGAGAGCAAACTGCACCCCCAGTAAGCCTCTATTTTTAATTAAAAGGTTTAAAACAGCCTCAGTAACTGTCCTGCATGTACATGAGTATTCAACACTAATAATTTCTAATGTATATCTATTATGTACAATTATTATTGCACCTATTGTGCAGTTTGACATACAAACCACATTTGTTAGTACCCATATGTATTGTACAAGCAAAGCATTGGTGTGGAGGAGAGGCTGCAATGTTTAGCATCCTACCTGCCACCATTAAATAATCGACTCCCTCCACCCCCAGCATTCTGTCTGGTCTGCACAACATTCTGCAAATCCAGCCACAATGCACCAACCACCTTGCAAAACCATGACTGCTACCACCTAGAAGAACAAGGGCAGCAGAGGTATGGAAACAGAGGACTTGCTCCACCATTCAATAAGATCATACCATTTCTGTAAAATTTGTTTCAAAACTCAGTGATTTACGAGTACCCACCAAATTATGCACCATCCTAACTTTGAACGATAATTGCCATCCCTTCACTTGGTCAAAATACTGTCTCAAGACATCTTGTCATGCAAACCCCCCACCCCCCACCTGGAGGTTCCCCAAGTCACTCACCATCCTGACTTAGAAATATAGCAGCTGTTTCCTCACTGTCACTGGGTCAAAATCGTGGGACTCCCTCCCTAACAGCACTGTGGGTGTACCTACACCACATGGACTGCAGCGGTTCAAGAAGGCAGCTCACCACCACCTTCTCAAGGGGCAATTAGAGATGGGCAACAAATGCTGGCCTAGCCAGCGACGCCCATGTCCTGTAAATGGATTTAAAAAATGTTTAAATTGAAATGCTTTGCTTTTAAGTGTGAGGAATAGAGGCTACAATTCAGTTTTCTAGTTAAAGATAAGCCAGCTCACCTGTCAAAACTTAAACTAATGGTCAAAGTTACACCACACAGCAGAAAATAATTTTCAAACATAACTATTTATCCACATCTTAATTTTTCTACTGAATAGGTTTTAAAAACTGATTCTGGTCATTACATAACGTTAAATATCATTCATTTTTGTCACACAGTAGAAAGAGGCTTTTGCTTCCCATGGCTTGGACAGCTTAGTCCTTTATAATTTCATTGACTTGTTCTTCAGCCGCTGCCTTTAAGGTCTTTTGCCTCTGGAAGAAACGGTAGGCACGGGCACTACACAGGTAACCACCATATACTGTCAGTAGTATCATCGATCCCGAGAACATCCTGTAGCCAAGGTCTGCAAGTCTTTTGGAGGACACCATTGTGGCAGATCTGAAACACACGCATAGCTTTAGAAACAAAGACTTGAACCTTTCGAAAATCTTTCATGATCAGTGTCTCAGTGCTTTGCAGCAATGAAGTTCTATAAATGGAGGTCACTGCTTTAAAGTTGGAAACATAACGGGTAATTTGCACACAGCAAACTCCCACAACAATGTGATGAGATAAAAACAAATTACCGCGGTGATTAAGGCTAAGAGGGGGCCGACAGTGACCCTTTTGAGCCTTAATCACCCCCCATTTACATTCCTTTTGTCTTCTGTCCTCGACATCTTTGTCAATCTCCAACTATCGCTGGCCCCCCTATCCAGCCTCACCGCTCTCCCCAGTACAGTATAAATCTGACCCTATTTCCACTTCTCTCCACCTCTAGTGTCATCCAGGCTTGCAATGTTAGCTCCCTTCTCTCCCCACAGATGCTGTCAGACCTGCTCAGATTGTCCAGCATTTTCTGTGATAATGAGATAATTGTTTTTGATGCTGATTTTGAAGGATGGAAGAGTTATTGAAAGGCACCAGGACTAAATGAATCCAGATTCCCTACAGTGCAGAAGGGGGTCATTCTGCCTATCATGTCTACACTGGCCCTCTGAAAGAGCACTGTACCCACCCTATCCCCGTAATCCTATCTAATGTACACATCTTTGGACTAAGGGGCAATTTAACATGGCAAATCCACCTAACCTGCACATCTTTCGGACTGTGGGAGAACGTGCAAACTCCAGAGTTACCCAAGGTCAGAACTGAACCCGAGTCCTTTGTGCTGTGAGGCAACTGTGCCACCAAGATGCATCCAAGGATACGAAGGGCAATTGGAGAAATATTGACCATAATTTTCCAGTTGTCCTTAGACTCCGGGATGGAGCCAGAGGACTGGAGAATTGTAAATGTTGCACCCTTGTTCAAAAGGTACAAAGATAAGCTTAGAAACTACAGGTCACTGAAAGGGGCAACACAGGTGGAGAAGGTAGTCAAGAAGGCATACGGCATGCTTGCCTTCATCGGCCAGGGCATTGAGTATAAGAATTGGCAAGTCATGTTGCAGCTGTATAGAACCTTAGTTAGGCCACACTTGGAGTATAGTGTTCAATTCTGGTCACCACACTACCAGAAGGATGTGGAGGCTTTAGAGAGGGTGCAGAAGAGATTCACCAGGATGTTGCCTGGTATGGAGGGCATTAGCTATGAGGAGAGGTTGAATAAACTCGGTTTGTTCTCACTGGAACAAAGGAGGTTGAGGGGCAACCTGATAGAGGTCTACAAAATTATGAGGGGCACAGATAGAGTGGATAGTCAGAGGCTTTTTCCCAGGGTAGAGGGGTCAATTACTAGGAGGCATAGGTTTAAAGTGCAAGGGGCAAGGTTTAGAGGAGATGTACGAGGCAAGTTTTTTTTTTTACACAGAGGGTAGTGGGTGTCTGAAACTCGCTGAAGGAGGAGGGGGTGGAAGCAGGGACGACAGTGACATTTAAGGGGCATCTTGACAAATACATGAATAGGATGGGAATAGAGGGATACGGACCCAGGAAGTGTAGAAGATTCTAGTTTAGACAGGCAGCATGGTCGGCACAGGCTTGGAGGGCCGAAGGGCCTGTTCCTGTGCTGTACTTTTCTTTGTTCTTTAACCACGGTGGTGGGGAAGCTTCTAGATACAATAATCAACAACATTAACTGTGACTTGGGCAAATTCAGGTTAATTAAGAAAAGCCAGCAGATTAGTCAAAGGGAGATTGTGTTAAACTAGCTGGAGAGTTTTGAAGAGGTAACAGAGGGTACTGCTGTTGATGTTAAGTGGACTTCAAAAGATAAAGTGCCCCATAACAGATGTGTGAGCAAAATTCATGGAATAAAGTGAAAGGAGGAGCAATATGGATACAAAATTGGCTGAGTGACTGGAAACAGAGTAGTGGTTAATGGATGTTTTACAGGCTGGAGGAAGGTTTGTAGCAAAGTTTCCCATGGGTCAGTGCTCGTCAGTGATTTATAGACCTTATGTAAAGGGCACAACTCCAGAATGTGCAAATGATATGAACCTTAAAAGTATTATGAACAGTGAGGAGGATGGTGTAGAAATCATGAAAGACAGACAAGTTGATGGAATGAGAGGCCAAGAGTACAAGATGATCAGAGGATTAGATAGGTTGGACAGTGAGAGCCATTTTTCCTCGGATGGTGATGGCTAGCACGAGGGGACATAGCTTTAAATTGAGGGGAGATAGATATAGGACAGATGTCAGAGGTAGGTTCTTTACTTAGAGAGTAGTAAGGGCGTGGAATGCCCTGCCTGCAACAGTAGTGGACTCGCCAACACTAAACGCATTCAAATGGTCATTGGATAGGCATATGGACGATAAGGGAATAGTGTAGATGGGCTTTAGAGGGGTTTCACAGGTCGGTGCAACATCGAGGGCCGAAGGGCCTGTACTGCGCTGTAATATTCTATGTTCTAAAGTGGCAGATGAAATTTAATGCAGAAAAGTGTGATGTGATTCTCAGAAGGACACGAGACAATAATGGTTCAATTCTAAAAGGGGGTGCAGGAGGTGCATGAATGCATAAGTCATTGTGGTTAATAAACCAGTATTGTAGGCTTTGTTAATAGAGGCATAGGGTACAAAAGCAAGGAGGTTATAGAATCATCAGTGCAGAAGGAGGCCATTCAGTCTATCGAGTCAATTCTGTTAAACGTGGATAAAACACTAGTTCATCTTCAGCTGAGCTTGTGTCCAATTCTGGGTCTCAGGATTTAGGAAAGATGTGAAGGCAATAGAGTGTAGTAAAGATTCACGAGGATGGTTCCAAGACTGAAGAACTTCAGTTACATAGATGCACCTTGGAGAAGGTTGGGAGGAAATTTGATAGAGGCTGTCATGAGAGATCTGGACAGAGTAGATGGAGAAATTGTTACCATTAGTGAATGATGCCACGAGGAAATATATTTAATGCAGTAAGTGGTTAAGATCTGGAATATGCCACCTGCGAGTGTAATAGAGGCAGGTACAATCGAGACATTCAAGAGGGAATTAAACTTATCTGAACAGGAAGAATGGGCAGAGTTACAGGGAGACGGTGTGGAAATGGTGAATTGCTCACTTGGAGAACTGGTGCGGAAACGATGAGCTAAATGGCCTGTGCTAACAATTCTGCAATAAAAACTGCTGGGGTCAACAGTGAATTCTCCTGCTCTTCCTTGAAATAGTGCCAGAGGATCCTTGACATCCAGAGATGCAGATGATGCCTTGGTTTAAAATCTCATCTGAAAGCTGACACCACTAACAACGCAGAACTCCCTCAGTACTCCACTGGATGTTCAGCCTTGATTTTTCTGTTCATGTCCTGGTGCATAAACCAACAGTTTTCTGACTGAGGCAACAGACTGAGCCAAGATTGACAGTACTAGGGAGAAAAACCACTAGAAGCAAACTAGAACCAAGCTGTGATCCCCCCCTCCACCTCGGCCCCGCCATATTATCCTCCTGCTTGCTCAGGGAATGGTACATTACATTTTTCAGGTGGGTATTGGTTGCTGGCAAATTCATTTCTTTTTCCATTGTCTGCTGCTAACTAGGACTGCAATTCCAGTCCACTAAATACCATAATGTCCTCTGTAGAAATTGTACAAACAAACCCACACTGCAATAATAGAACCCACACGCACTGGCTAGGGTGGGTGTCTAAAATGTATCTCGATGTTAAATGACAAATAACAAATCAAAACGATGACAGTCTGACCTGGACAATACACATTCCCTTCCCCCAGCATCAGCTCAGTGAACCCAGGCCGGGGCTGTGCCCAGGCCCGGTATCCATAACCCAGGCAGGGGCTGTACCCGGGCCCAGTGTCCGTAACCCAGGCAGGGGCTGTGCCCGGGCCCGGTATCCATAACCCAGGCAGGGGCTGTGCCCGGGCCCAGTGTCCGTAACCCAGGCCAGGGCTGTGTATGTGCCCAGTGTCTGTAACCCAGGCTGGGGCTGTGCCCGGGCCCAGTGTCCGTAACCCAGGCCAGGGCTGTGTATGTGCCCAGTGTCTGTAACCCAGGCTGGGGCTGTGCCCGGGCCCAGTGTCCATAACCCAGGCAGGGGCTGTGCCCGGTATCCATAACCCAGGCAGGGGCTGTGCCCGGGCCCAGTGTCCGTAACCCAGGCCAGGGCTGTGTATGTGCCCAGTGTCTGTAACCCAGGCTGGGGCTGTGCCCGGGCCCAGTGACCGTAACCCAGGCCGGGGCTGTGCCCGGGCCCAGTGTCTGTAACCCAGACCGGGGCTGTGCCCGGGCCCAGGCAGGGGCTGTGTATGTGCCCAGTGTCTGTAACCCAGGCCGGGGCTGTGCCCGGGCCCAGTGTCTGTAACCCAGGCCGGGGCTGTGCCCGGGCCCAGTGTCCGTAACCCAGGCCGGGGCTGTGCCCGGGCCCAGTGTCGGTAACCCAGGCCGGGGCTGTGCCCGGGCCCAGTGTCCGTAACCCAGGCCGGGGCGGTGCCCGGGCCCAGTGCCCGTAACCCAGGCAGGGGCTGGGCCCAGTGCCCGTAACCCAGGCAGGGGCTGTGCCCGGGCCCAGTGTCTGTAACCCAGGCCGGGGCTGTGCCCGGGCCCAGTGTCCATAACTCAGGCCGGGGCTGTGTATGTGCCCAGTGTCCGTAACCCAGGCCGGGGCTGTGCCCGGGCCCAGTGTCTGTAACCCAGGCCGGGGCTGTGCCCGGGCCCAGTGTCCGTAACCCAGGCCGGGGCTGTGCCCGGGCCCAGTGTCCGTAACTCAGGCAGGGGCTGTGCCCGGGCCCAGTGTCCGTAACCCAGGCCGGGGCTGTGCCCGGGCCCAGTGTCCGTAACCCAGGCCGGGGCTGTGCCCGGGCCCAGTGTCCGTAACCCAGACCGGGGCTGTGCCCGGGCCCAGTGTCTGTAACCCAGGCCGGGGCTGTGCCCGGGCCCAGTGTCTGTAACCCAGGCCGGGGCTGTGCCAGGGCCCAGTGTCTGTAACCCAGGCCGGGGCTGTGCCAGGGCCCAGTGTCCGTAACCCAGGCCGGGGCTGTGCCCGGGCCCAGTGTCAGTAACCCAGGCCGGGGCTGTGTCCGGGCCCAGTGTCCGTAACCCAGGCCGGGGCTGTGCCCGGGCCCAGTGTCCGTAACCCAGGCCGGGGCTGTGCCCGGGCCCAGTGTCCGTAACCCAGGCCGGGGATGTGCCCGGGCCCAGTGTTTGTAACCCAGGCCGGGGCTGTGCCCGGGCCCAGTGTCCGTAACCCAGGCCGGGGCTGTGCCCGGGCCCAGTGTCCGTAACCCAGGCCGGGACTGTGCCCGGGCCCAGTGTCTGTAACCCAGGCCGGGGCTGTGCCCGGGCCCAGTGTTTGTAACCCAGGCCGGGGCTGTGCCCGGGCCCAGTGTCCGTAACCCAGGCCGGGGCTGTGCCCGGGCCCAGTGTCCGTAACCCAGGCCGGGGCTGTGCCCGGGCCCAGTGTCTGTAACCCAGGCCGGGGCTGTAACCCAGGCCGGGGCTGTGCCCGGGCCCAGTGTCCGTAACCCAGGCCGGGGCTGTGCCCGGGCCCAGTGTCTGTAACCCAGGCCGGGGCTGTGCCCGGGCCCAGTGTTTGTAACCCAGGCCGGGGCTGTGCCCGGGCCCAGTGTCTGTAACCCAGGCCGGGGCTGTGCCCGGGCCCAGTGTCTGTAACCCAGGCCGGGGCTGTGCCCGGGCCCAGTGTCTGTAACCCAGGCCGGGGCTGTAACCCAGGCCGGGGCTGTGCCCGGGCCCGGTGTCTGTAACCGAGGGCCGGGCTGTAACCCAGGCCGGGGCTGTGCCCGGGCCCAGTGTCTGTAACCCAGGCCGGGGCTGTGCCCGGGCCCAGTGTCTGTAACCCAGGCCGGGGCTGTAACCCAGGCCGGGGCTGTGCCCGGGCCCGGTGTCTGTAACCGAGGGCCGGGCTGTAACCCAGGCCGGGGCTGTGCCCGGGCCCAGTGTCTGTAACCCAGGCCGGGGCTGTAACCCAGGCTGGGGCTGTGCCCGGGCCCAGTGTCCGTAACCCAGGCCGGGGCTGTGCCCGGGCCCAGTGTCTGTAACCCAGGCCGGGGCTGTGCCCGGGCCCAGTGTCTGTAACCCAGGCCGGGGCTGTGCCCGGGCCCAGTGTCTGTAACCCAGGCCGGGGCTGTGCCCGGGCCCAGTGTCTGTAACCCAGGCCGGGGCTGTAACCCAGGCCGGGGCTGTGCCCGGGCCCGGTGTCTGTAACCGAGGGCCGGGCTGTAACCCAGGCCGGGGCTGTACGGCGGGTGGAGACGGTCTCTCGGGACGGGAGCTCCGGGTTACAGACGAAGCCGCCAAACCTGATTCCCCATCAGGGCCGTTTCTAACCGGAGCCCGGGGCCTCCGCTCAGAGCCGCATTTCCAACAAGAGGCCCGATTCCGAGTCACGCCTCACCGCGGGTGTCGGTGTCGCTACCCCGGCGCGAAGTCAACTCGCAGCCGCTGCGCCCGGAGCCGAGAGCGGGATTCAAACCGGAGCCGGTCCCCGAGGCCCCGCACTCACCGAGTCCGCGTCTCCCTCACCTGAACCCTAACCCCCTCTCACCCAATCCCAGTGTCCGTCCCTGCGGCGCTGCCTCACTCCCCAGGTTCCCCTCACCGGCTCCTTCCGTCTGCCTCCGCTCCCTCCGTCTGCGTCCAACTCCCTCCGCCTGGCTGCGGGCCAGCGGCTCGGCTTCAGGGGGAATCCCGGCCCATTCTGCCCAATGAAACAGGCGAGAAATATTCCAAATATTAGGGACGGGGGAGAAATATTCCAAATATTAGGGACGGGGAGAAATATTCCAAATATTAGGGACGGGGGAGAAATATTCCAAATATTAGGGACGGGGAGAAATATTCCAAATATTAGGGACGGGGGAGAAATATTCCAAATATTAGGGACGGGGAGAAATATTCCAAATATTAGGGACGGGGAGAAATATTACAAATATTAGGGACGGGGAGAAATATTCCAAATATTAGGGACGGGGGAGAAATATTCCAAATATTAGGGACGGGGAGAAATATTCCAAATATTAGGGACGGGGAGAAATATTCCAAATATTAGGGACGGGGGAGAAATATTACAAATATTAGGGACAGGTGAGAAATATTACAAATATTAGGGACGGGGGAGAAATATTCCAAATATTAGGGACGGGGAGAAATATTACAAATATTAGGGACGGGGAGAAATATTACAAATATTAGGGACGGGGAGAAATATTACAAATATTAGGGACGGGGGAGAAATATTACAAATATTAGGGACGGGGGAGAAATATTACAAATATTAGGGACGGGGGAGAAATATTCCAAATATTAGGGACGGGGAGAAATATTACAAATATTAGGGACGGGGAGAAATATTACAAATATTAGGGACGGGGAGAAATATTACAAATATTAGGGACGGGGGAGAAATATTACAAATATTAGGGACGGGGAGAAATATTACAAATATTAGGGACGGGGAGAAATATTACAAATATTAGGGACGGGGGAGAAATATTACAAATATTAGGGACGGGGGAGAAATATTCCAAATATTAGGGACGGGGAGAAATATTACAAATATTAGGGACGGGGAGAAATATTACAAATATTAGGGACGGGGGAGAAATATTCCAAATATTAGGGACGGGGAGAAATATTACAAATATTAGGGACGGGGGAGAAATATTACAAATATTAGGGACGGGGAGAAATATTCCAAATATTAGGGACGGGGGAGAAATATTACAAATATTAGGGACGGGGGAGAAATATTACAAATATTAGGGACGGGGAGAAATATTCCAAATATTAGGGACGGGGAGAAATATTCCAAATATTAGGGACGGGGGAGAAATATTCCAAATATTAGGGACGGGGAGAAATATTCCAAATATTAGGGACGGGGGAGAAATATTACAAATATTAGGGACGGGGAGAAATATTCCAAATATTAGGGACGGGGGAGAAATATTACAAATATTAGGGACGGGGAGAAATATTCCAAATATTAGGGACGGGGGAGAAATATTCCAAATATTAGGGACGGGGGAGAAATATTACAAATATTAGGGACGGGGAGAAATATTACAAATATTAGGGACGGGGAGAAATATTACAAATATTAGGGACGGGGGAGAAATATTCCAAATATTAGGGACGGGGGAGAAATATTACAAATATTAGGGACGGGGGAGAAATATTACAAATATTAGGGACGGGGAGAAATATTACAAATATTAGGGACGGGGAGAAATATTACAAATATTAGGGACGGGGAGAAATATTACAAATATTAGGGACAGGGGAGAAATATTACAAATATTAGGGACGGGGATAAATATTCCAAATATTAGGGACGGGGTGAAATATTCTAAATATTAGCGACGGGGGAGAAATATTCCAAATATTAGGGACGGGGGAGAAATATTCCAAATATTAGGGGCCTCACGGTAGCATGGTGGTTAGCATAAATGCTTCACAGCTCCAGGGTCCCAGGTTCGGTTCCCGGCTGGGTCACTGTCTGTGCGGAGTCTGCACGTCCTCCCCGTGTGTGCGTGGGTTTCCTCCGGGTGCTCCGGTTTCCTCCCACAGTCCAAAGATGTGCGGGTTAGGTGGATTGGCCATGCTAAATTGCCCGTAGTGTAAGGTTAATGGGGGGGATTGTTGGGTTACGGGTGTACGGGTTACGTGGGTTTAAGTAGGGTGATCATTGCTCGGCACAACATCGAGGGCCGAAGGGCCTGTTCTGTGCTGTACTGTTCTATGTTCTATGTTCTATTAGGGACGGGGGAGAAATATTCGAAATATTAGGGACGGGGGAGAAATATTCCAAATATTAGGGACGGGGGAGAAATAGTCCAAATATTAGGGACAGGGGAGAAATATTCCAAATATTAGGGACGGCGAGAAATATTACAAATATTAGGGACAGGGAGAAATATTACAAATATTAGGGACAGGTGAGAAATATTACAAATAATAGGGACGCGGAGAAGTATTGCAAATATGAGGTACGGGCGACAAATATTAGGGACGGGACAAACAAGTCAGAGACTGGGGATCCTGTGGCTGGTAACTCACCTCCTGACGCCCCCCCCCCCCCCCCCCCCCCCCCTTCAAAAGCCTGTCCGTCATCTACAAGGCAGGTCAGGAGCGTAATGGAATACACTTCTCTTGCCTGGATGAGGGCAGCTCCATCAACACTCAAGAAGCTCAACACCATGGAGGCACAGGGGCAGCAGGGTAGCATGGTGGTTAGCATAAATGCTTCACAGCTCCAGGGTCCCAGGTTCGATTCCCGGCTGGGTCATTGTCTGTGTGGAGTCTGCACGTCCTCCCCTTGTGTGCGTGGGTTTCCTCCGGGTGCTCCGGTTTCCTCCCGCAGTCCAAAGATGTGCGGGTTAGGTGGATTGGCCATGATAAATTGCCCGTAGTGTCCTAATAAAAGTAAGGTTAAGGTTAAGGGGGGGGGGTTGTTGGGTTACGGGTATAGGGTGGATACGTGGGTGTGAGTAGGTTTATCATGGCTCGGCACAACATTGAGGGCCGAAGGGCCTGTTCTGTGCTGTACTATGTTCTATGGTTAGCACTGCTGCCACACGGCGCCGAGGTCCCAGGTTTGATTCTGGCTCTGGGTCACTGCCCGTGTGGAGTTTGCACATTCTCCCCAGGTTTGCGTTGGTTTCGCCCCCACAACCCAAAAGATATGCAAGGTAGGTGGATTGGCCACGCTAAATTGCCCCTTAATTGGAAAAAATAATTGGGTACTCTAAATTTATTAAAATAAAGCTCAACATCATCCAGGACAAAGCAGCCCGCTTGATTGGCACCCCATCCACAAACAATTCATGAACGATCTCGGTCTCAAGGCTCAGTCATATACAACTGCCCTTTTTTAAAAAATAAATTTAGATTACCCAATTATTTTTTCTATTAAGGGCCAATTTAGCATGGCCAATCCACCTACTCTGCACATTTTTGGGTTGTGGGGGTGAAACCCACGCAGACACGGGGAGAATGTGCAAACTCCACACGGACAGTAACCCAGAGCCGGGATTGAACCTGGGACCTCAGCGCTGTGAGGCGGTTGTGCTAACCACTAGGCCACCGTGCTGCCCTGTGGTACCATTTACAAAGCGCACTGCAGGAACTCACCTTTGGCAGCACATTCCAAACCTACAACCACTCCCATCTCGAAGGTCACGGACATCTGGGAACATCACCACCTGGAAATTCCGATCTAAGTCACCATCCCGACTTGGAAATATATCTCAGTTCCTTCACTGTCACTGGGTCAAAATCCTGGAATTCTCTCCCTACCAGCAATATGGCTGTACCTACACCACATAAACTGCAGCCATCGAGTGGCCAAGGCATGAGAGGCTATGGGTCAACTTCTGGAAAATGGGATAATAATAATCTTTATCAGTGTCACAAGTGGGCTTACATTAACACTGCAATGAAGTTACTGTGAAAAGCCCCTAGTCACCACATTCTGGCACCTGTTCGGGTCACAGAGTGAGAATTCAGAATGTCCAATTCACCTAACAGCACGTCTTTCGGGACTTGTGGGAGGAAACCGGAGCACCCGGAGGAAATCTATGCAGACACCGGGAGAACGTGCAGACTCCGCACAGACAGTGACCCAAGCCGGGAATCGAACCCGGGACCCTGGAGCTGTGAAGCAACAGTGCTAACCACTGTGCTGCAGTTAGGTGGTTGTTTTTGACCGGCGCAGGCATGATAGGCCAAAGGGCCTTTCTGTTCTGTCGAACTCTATGACTCTTAAGAAGCCAGCTCGCCACCACCTTCTCGAGGCCAATTAGCGATGGACAATAAATGCTGGCCTAACCAGCGACGTCCACATCCTGTAAATGAATATGAACAAAACTCACCTCAGTGCCATCCTTCTCAATAGGATTTACTTTGACATACACATATCCTGTTTCCCAGAATGCAGTTGTGATCTCCAAACACAAAAACGGGGATCTCAATGAGCTCGAGAATAATTTAGTGTGAGTCAGTGGTTTTTAAGCTGGCAGCAACATACACATCAACTGCTTTGCACATCCGCCCAGAAATTAGACAGCAACAGGGTGGGTCATCAGCAACGTATAGGACAAGTTGTGGTTAATAAAAGATGACAGAGCATACAAGGCTCAGGAACCTCAATTACAAAGCTTGAATTAATTTACAAAATGCATATAGAGTTTTGATGAAGCCTCATGGCAAAGCTGGAACTCTTGGATTTTATCTGTGCTGAGGTGGATTCACTGAAAATACTTCTCTCCAAATAGGCGTGAGGCAGCACTGTCCACTGACACACATCCAAACCTAATGTGTCATCCAACCTTCCCCCAAATAGATTTATATCTATGTAGGTTACCGAGATAAATGAAGCCATGATGATAAGGATAACACTCAAAATGTTGATCCTCAGAATCCACATGTTGCTCTGTATAATGTGCCTTTATTGAACTCACAATATATTCTACAGTTGCACTTGCATTACAACACCCGTCACAGCATGATTCAGAGAGGTCATCTCTTTTAATAGCTTCTTTTTAGAAAGGTTGTTGATCCTAAAAATATATAGAAACAAATGAACTTTCAGTCACAAAAAAAACTGTACATTATAAAACAGTTCTCAACGGCAAAGGTGGTCATATAAAAGGGTGTTTCCTTTATGTAAAAGGAATAAGGAATGGGTTCTTCCATATGCAGACCAGTCCAGTTACTGTATGACTGATCCCACTGACCTAATTTCCACATTGACTCAAATTATTGTTTTTGAACAGTTTTCTCACGGGTTATTTTTTTTCCTTTGACGTTTGGTAGTGTTTGATGATGGGATACTTTCCCTCCCTTCTCTTGCCCCTCCCACTCTGTGTTTATTAAGTGTTGTAGGCCCCCAGAGGTTAACTGAGGCAATAGCTGCTACTTGGTCACTGTGTAAGAGGGTGTGTGTGTGAGAGGGTGTGTAAGAGAGTGTGTGTGTGTGTGTGTATGTATCGAGGTGTATGTGTGATATATTTCTATCCCTGAAAACACGAGTCAAGGATTGGACAGATCCCAACGTTTTACGTATGTTGACAAGTTCACAACTGTCATTTACAGCAAGATTCTGGAGCAGGGAGTTAATGCTTCGTGTATACTACCTGGTATTATTTATAAAATGATCGGCTTTCATCATCAGCTACATACACATATGGAAGTGGGAGGCAAAGAGAATGTTCCTTGTACTCTTCTTAAAACTAGAGACAGTCTGGAGGGTGACTTGCGGCTGTCCATAACATCTGCTCGAAAGTGGGGTGGGGTGAGACTTTAATAAATCTTCCACTGTTACAGAGCGTACATCTTACAACCCTTTTTCAGGTCTAACGTCTCAACTTATTTTGGCCTTTCCAGGGCTGTATCACATCAGTTCCCTCCTCGACAAATAATTCCTAAATTCTAAAAATAGTTCGTAACCACACTTATTTTTGGTGAATTTTGTGCTCACAAGTTGAGCGAGGATAGTTCTAAAAAAATGGAACACTCTGCTGATCCCTTCTCCTCTCACCTCTCAGAGAAAGAAAGGAATAATTACATCTTGGTTTCACATCTCGAAATGTGCAGACCTCCCTCAGCTATGCACAGGAGCGTCAGCAACTTCTATCCACCTCTCCAAATCCACCCCAGCCCGAACCTATTTCACTGAGACACATGGCACATTTCCAATTAGATTCCAGCCTCACGAAGGAACCTGCCAGGTAACACTGGGTTCGCACTGGCACACGGACCGGTTCACACTGACACACGGGCTGGTTCACACTGGCACACGGGCCTGTTCACACTGACACACGGGCCGGTTCACACTGACACACGGGCCGGTTCACACTGACACACGGGCCGGTTCACACTAACACACGCACCGGTTCACACTGACACACGGGCTGGTTCACACTGACACACGGGCCTGTTCACACTGACACACGGGCCTGTTCACACTGACACACGGACCGGTTCACACTGACACACGGGCCTGTTCACACTGACACACGGGCCTGTTCACACTGACACACGGACCGGTTCACACTGACACACGGGCCTGTTCACACTGACACACGGGCCGGTTCACACTGACACACGGGCCTGTTCACACTGACACACGGGCCTGTTCACACTGACACACGGACTGGTTCACACTGACACACGGGCCGGGTCACACTGACACACGGGCCGGTTCACACTGACACACGGGCCGGTTCACACTGACACACGGGCCTGTTCACACTGACACACGGGCCTGTTCACACTGACACACGGGCCGGTTCACACTGACACACGGGCCTGTTCACACTGACACACGGGCCTGTTCACACTGACACACGGACCGGTTCACACTGACACACGGGCCTGTTCACACTGACACACGGGCCGGTTCACACTGACACACGGGCCTGTTCACACTGACACACGGGCCTGTTCACACTGACACACGGACTGGTTCACACTGACACACGGGCCGGGTCACACTGACACACGGGCCGGTTCACACTGACACACGGGCCGGTTCACACTGACACACGGGCCTGTTCACACTGACACACGGGCCTGTTCACACTGACACACGGGCCGGTTCACACTGACACACGGGCCTGTTCACACTGACACACGGGCCGGTTCACACTGACACACGGACCGGTTCACACTGATACACGGGCCGGTTCACACTGGCACACGGGCCTGTTCACACTGGCACACGGGCCTGTTCACACTGACACACGGACCGGTTCACACTGACACACGGACCGGTTCACACTGACACACGGGCCGGGTCACACTGATACACGGGCCTGTTCACACTGACACACGGACCGGTTCACACTGGCACACGGGCCTGTTCACACTGACACACGGGCCGGGTCACACTGACACACGGGCCTGTTCACACTGACACACGGGCCGGTTCACACTGACACACGGGCCGGTTCACACTGACACACGGACCGGTTCACACTGACACACGGGCCTGTTCACACTGACACACGGGCCTGTTCACACTGACACACGGACCGGGTCACACTGACACACGGGCTGGTTCACACTGACACACGGGCCTGTTCACACTGGCACACGGGCCTGTTCACACTGACACACGGGCCGGTTCACACTGACACACGGGCCTGTTCACACTGGCACACGGGCCTGTTCACACTGACACACGGGCCTGTTCACACTGACACACGGGCCTGTTCACACTGACACACGGACCGGGTCACACTGACACACGGGCCTGTTCACACTGACACACGGGCCTGTTCACACTGACACACGGGCCGGTTCACACTGACACACGGGCCGGTTCACACTGACACACGGGCCGGTTCACACTGACACACGGGCCTGTTCACACTGACACACGGGCCGGTTCACACTGACACACGGGCTTATTCACACTGACACACGGGCCGGTTCACACTCACACACGGGCCGGTCACACTGACAGACGGGCCGGTTCACACTGACACACGGGCCGGTTCACACTGACACACGGGCCTGTTCACACTGGCACACGGGCCTGTTCACACTGACACACGGGCCGGTTCACACTGACACACGGGCCTGTTCACACTGGCACACGGGCCTGTTCACACTGACACACGGGCCTGTTCACACTGACACACGGGCCTGTTCACACTGACACACGGACCGGGTCACACTGACACACGGGCCTGTTCACACTGACACACGGGCCTGTTCACACTGACACACGGGCCGGTTCACACTGACACACGGGCCGGTTCACACTGACACACGGGCCGGTTCACACTGACACACGGGCCGGTTCACACTGACACACGGGCCGGTTCACACTGACACACGGGCTTATTCACACTGACACACGGGCCGGTTCACACTGACACACGGGCCGGTTCACACTGACACACGGGCCGGGTCACACTGACAGACGGTGAGCTGAAGGACATCTGAAGGGGCGAAAGGACCCTAAAGATTGGAACCACTGCAGATCTCAGCTGAGATGGGGCCCGTTGGCCAATGTGTGAGGACTCATCTACAAGGGTGTTACCAATATTTCCTGGGGCTTATCAGCACTCCCAATGGCGTTCTGGGAATACTCCACACTCCCTCAGAAGGATTGTTTCCAGTGCCCACACGGGCTTTTGTGGCCTTTCAATCCCTGCTTGCGAAACTAACACTGACTTGGCACCTCTTCCTTTCCCAGCTGCAGGTCAGCCATGTACAAACACAAACATGATTGTTTTCCTTGTCTCCCAGCTTAGAGCACTGAAACTTTCAATCACCATCTCGTGTCACAAGTGTGTCAGACACAAGCATAATTCAGATAGAATCATAGAATTGTTCACTAAAAACACACCTACTCAAAAGCGGAAAGCACAATCACATCTATTTTGTACTGTATGTCAGGCAGTGTTTAACTAGACCTGCAGCAGTTTGAAAATCTGACATGAGGTTTTACTGCGTGCATTTATTCTTCCTTTTATTGATTCTATTCCCAACATCCGGTTAGTCCCCCACCAGACAATAATCCCATGGCTGAGATCCGGCCATGTGAACAATGCGTTCGGAATGTAGCTACAGTTTGAACTTTACTGTTAACCTGTACTGAGGAACTCCAAGCAGCATAAGTGGCACCAGATGTTGTGTCCTGTTACATGTGTCCCATCTCTGACTGTATGTATCCAAATTTCAGTGTGAGCTATGACATCCATATTCGTCCCTGGAAAATAAATTATTGCTATATTGCTGCAGATGACACTTTTAAATGTGTAACTACATTTCCAGGAATGGTTGAGGCTGGCCCAGGATTTCAATAGGACTGTGATTATTAGGGGGTCACTGCGATGTCTGGACTGGGATCTTATCACTCCAGACACCACCTTGTCCCCCCCCCACCCGCCCCCCCACACCCCTTCTTGAGCATGTAGTACAATTCTGTAGCTCAGTGCAAAATTTAAAAAGAAACATAAATAATATTATTTACTAAATGTCACAAATATAAATAGATATTAGTGAAATCTGGACACGATAGGTAACTCGGTCCTTGACAGGCACAGATCTTTGTACTGCTTATGTCCGTTGTGTGTGATGATGTCCGCCTCATAGGTGAAAGAAGCCCTGGGGCGGGGAGAGAGGGTCAGGGTAGGAACACAAGAAAGATTCACAGAATGTCTGGAGTGCTGTTTTTCAGATGGGTGTCTCTGTGGCTATTCTGTTCCACAGAGGGGGAATGCTTCCTGACTGACTGACTGACTCTGGGCAACATGAGCTCAGAGTCAGACGATGTGTATGGCACAGAACCCCTTGGCTGTCACTGTCCTGTTCATCTGGTTTGTCACCTCTCACAGCCCCGGGAGAAAGCCTCGACTACACAAAAGCTGACCTGCCAAGTTCCTAATATAGACACGTCACTGTCGTGAGTCAGCAAACAATCATTATAATGGGGAAATAAGTGACTCTCTTGGGCTGGGCTCGGGGGGGGGGGGGAACACACGAGTACTTAAAACAATTCAGTGAAAGCTATCAGGTGTCACAGTGGGAGCATAAGAATGCAGGTTTCAATCTCATTCTCCTCAAATTGGTGAACACGGAACGTAATTAACCTGCGTCTTTCCCAGTTTGAAACAGCTTGCCTCCACCCCTCTTGAAGTGAATGAAGTACAGTGATTGACAGCAAAATCTAATGGTATCAAGCAGTTTATAGAGCACCTCTTGTTGTGATATCCGTCCCCTACATATTCAACCTCGGCATCTAAAAGCTAAGACTGACACATTAAGGATAGCGATTTTTTTTTAAAATACTGTGGATTCAAATCCACCATCGAGCCATTGGAAACTATGTTCTTTCCAGTCTGTGCAGCCAATGGCTCGAGGTGGCTTTTGTCAATTCACACCAAGCTCTGGTTGTACACACAGTTCCTGCAGTGAGGGGCAATGTTGCAGGGGGGGGGGGGGGCCGCTTGAACTTGTTCTGCCCCAATGTCCTGGTGACTATCTAGCTCGAATGGTAAAACTCGGCCCATCGACTCGCAAAGAATTTCCTCATTGTGTGTCCGGCTTGTCCAACCTTGGAGTCATCCTCGTTAAAGGTCATGCAGTTATCGAATACCAAGCTCGTGTCTTCAGCAAACTCCTCACAGCTCAAGTATCTGTCCAGAGAAAAGATTTCAAAACGTTTAGTGACTTGAAAGGTAGTTCTCAGCATTCTCCACTATTCTTCTTATTCCGCTCGACAGCACTGCATTTTGCTGCTCAGTTGGCAAATCCACTACCCCAGCGCGGTACAGGGTCGCCCACGCACAGCAGGAAAGTCCCACATGGATACACGGGCTTATTCACATTGATACACGGGCCGGTTCACACTGACACACGGGCCGGTTCACACTGACACACGGACCGGTTCACACTGACACACGGGCTTGTTCACACTGACACACGGGCCGGTTCACACTGACACACGGGCCGGTTCACACTGACACACGGGCCGGTTCACACTGACACACGGGCTTATTCACACTGACACACGGACCGGTTCACACTGACACACGGGCTTATTCACACTGACACACGGGCCGGTTCACACTGACACACGGGCTTATTCACACTGACACACGGGCTTATTCACACTGATACACGGGCCGGGTCACACTGACACACGGGCTTATTCACACTGACACACGGGCCGGTTCACACTGATACACGGGCCGGTTCACACTGACACACGGGCCTGTTCACACTGACACACGGGCTTATTCACACTGACACACGGGCCGGTTCACACTGACACACGGGCCTGTTCACACTGACACACGGGCCTGTTCACACTGACACACGGGCCGGTTCACACTGACACACGGGCCGGGTCACACTGATACACGGGCCGGTTCACACTGATACACGGGCCTGTTCACACTGATACACGGGCCTGTTCACACTGATACACGGGCCGGTTCACACTGACACACGGACCGGTTCACACTGACACACGGGCCGGTTCACACTGACACACGGGCCGGGTCACACTGACACACGGGCCGGTTCACACTGACACACGGGCTTATTCACACTGACACACGGACCGGTTCACACTGACACACGGACCGGTTCACACTGACACACGGGCTTATTCACACTGACACACGGACCGGTTCACACTGACACACGGGCTTATTCACACTGACACACGGGCCGGTTCACACTGACACACGGACCGGTTCACACTGACACACGGGCCGGTTCACACTGACACACGGGCCTGTTCACACTGACACACGGGCCGGTTCACACTGACACACGGACCGGTTCACACTGACACACGGGCTTATTCACACTGACACACGGGCCGGTTCACACTGACACACGGACCGGTTCACACTGACACACGGGCTTATTCACACTGACACACGGGCCGGTTCACACTGACACACGGACTTGTTCACACTGACACACGGACCGGTTCACACTGACACACGGACCGGTTCTCACTGGCACACGGACCGGTTCACACTGACACACGGGCTGGTTCACACTGACACACGGGCCTGTTCACACTGACACACGGACCGGTTCACACTGACACACGGGCCGGTTCACACTGACAAACGGGCCTGTTCACACTGACACACGGACCGGTTCACACTGACACACGGGCCGGTTCACACTGACACACGGGCCGGTTCACACTGACACACGGACCGGTTCACACTGACACACGGGCCGGTTCACACTGACACACGGGCCGGTTCACACTGACACACGGGCCGGTTCACACTGACACACGGGCCGGTTCACACTGACACACGGGCCGGTTCACACTGACACACGGACCGGTTCACACTGACACACGGGCCGGTTCACACTGACACACGGACCGGTTCACACTGACACACGGACCGGGTCACACTGACACACGGGCTTGTTCACACTGACACACGGGCCGGTTCACACTGGCACACGGGCCGGTTCACACTGGCACACGGGCTTGTTCACACTGACACACGGGCCGGTTCACACTGGCACACGGGCTTGTTCACACTGACACACGGGCTTGTTCACACTGACACACGGGCCGGTTCACACTGACACACGGACCGGTTCACACTGACACACGGACCGGTTCACACTGACACACGGACCGGTTCACACTGACACACGGGCCTGTTCACACTGACACACGGACCGGGTCACACTGACACACGGGCCTGTTCACACTGACACACGGACCGGTTCACACTGACACACGGGCCTGTTCACACTGACACACGGGCCTGTTCACACTGACACACGGACCGGTTCACACTGACACACGGGCCGGTTCACACTGACACACGGGCCGGTTCACACTGACACACGGGCCGGTTCACACTGACACACGGGCTGGTTCACACTGACACACGGGCTGGTTCACACTGACACACGGACCGGTTCACACTGACACACGGACCAGTTCACACTGGCACACGGACCGGTTCACACTGACACACGGCCCTGTTCACACTGACACACGGGCTTGTTCACACTGACACACGGGCTGGTTCACACTGACACACGGGCCTGTTCACACTGACACACGGACCGGTTCACACTGACACACGGGCCGGTTCACACTGACACACGGGCCTGTTCACACTGACACACGGACCGGTTCACACTGACACACGGGCCGGTTCACACTGACACACGGGCCGGTTCACACTGACACACGGACCGGTTCACACTGACACACGGGCCGGTTCACACTGGCACACGGGCCGGTTCACACTGACACACGGGCCGGTTCACACTGACACACGGGCTTGTTCACACTGACACACGGGCCTGTTCACACTGACACACGGGCCGGTTCACACTGACACACGGGCCGGTTCACACTGACACACGGACCGGGTCACACTGACACACGGGCCGGTTCACACTGATACACGGGCCGGTTCACACTGACACACGGACCTGTTCACACTGACACACGGGCTGGTTCACACTGATACACGGGCCGGTTCACACTGACACACGGACCGGGTCACACTGACACACGGACCGGTTCACACTGACACACGGGCCTGTTCACACTGACACACGGGCCTGTTCACACTGACACACGGGCTTGTTCACACTGACACACGGGCCTGTTCACACTGACACACGGGCCGGTTCACACTGACACACGGGCTTGTTCACACTGACACACGGACCGGGTCACACTGACACACGGGCCGGTTCACACTGATACACGGGCCGGTTCACACTGACACACGGACCGGTTCACACTGACACACGGGCCTGTTCACACTGACACACGGGCTGGTTCACACTGATACACGGGCCGGTTCACACTGACACACGGGCCGGGTCACACTGACACACGGGCCTGTTCACACGGACACACGGGCCTGTTCACACTGACACACGGGCCTGTTCACACTGACACACGGGCTTATTCACACTGATACACGGGCCGGGTCACACTGACACACGGGCTTGTTCACACTGATACACGGGCTTGTTCACACTGACACACGGGCTTATTCACACTGATACACGGGCCGGGTCACACTGATACACGGGCCGGTTCACACTGACACACGGGCCTGTTCACACTGGCACACGGGCCGGTTCACACTGATACACGGGATTGTTCACACTGACACACGGGCTTGTTCACACTGGCACACGGGCTGGTTCACACTGACACACGGGCCGGGTCACACTGATACACGGGCCTGTTCACACTGACACACGGGCCTGTTCACACTGATACACGGGCCGGTTCACACTGACACACGGGCTTGTTCACACTGATACACGGGCTTGTTCACACTGACACACGGGCTTATTCACACTGACACAAGGACCGGTTCACACTGACACACGGGCCTATTCACACTGACACACGGGCCGGTTCACACTGACACACGGGCCGGTTCACACTGACACACGGACCGGTTCACACTGACACACGGGCTGGTTCACACTGACACACGGGCCGGTTCACACTGACACACGGGCCGGTTCACACTGACACACGGACCGGTTCACACTGACACACGGACCGGTTCACACTGACACACGGACCGGTTCACACTGACACACGGACCGGTTCACACTGACACACGGGCCGGTTCACACTGATACACGGGCTGGGTCACACTGACACACGGACCGGTTCACACTGACACACGGGCCTGTTCACACTGACACACGGGCCGGTTCACACTGATACACGGGCCGGGTCACACTGACACACGGACCGGTTCACACTGAC
Organism: Scyliorhinus canicula; assembly: GCF_902713615.1. NCBI lineage: Eukaryota > Metazoa > Chordata > Chondrichthyes > Carcharhiniformes > Scyliorhinidae > Scyliorhinus > Scyliorhinus canicula. Next base: position 10,917,729 of record NC_052173.1, on the reverse strand, counting down.
ACACGGGCCGGGTCACACTGACACACGGACCGGTTCACACTGACACACGGGCCTGTTCACACTGACACACGGGCCTGTTCACACTGACACACGGGCTTGTTCACACTGACACACGGGCCGGTTCACACTGACACACGGGCCGGTTCACACTGACACACGGGCCTGTTCACACTGACACACGGGCCGGTTCACACTGACACACGGGCCTGTTCACACTGACACACGGGCCGGTTCACACTGATACACGGGCCGGTTCACACTGACACACGGACCTGTTCACACTGACACACGGACCGGTTCACACTGACACACGGGCCGGGTCACACTGACACACGGGCCGGTTCACACTGACACACGGGCCTGTTCACACTGACACACGGGCCGGTTCACACTGATACACGGGCCGGTTCACACTGACACACGGGCCTGTTCACACTGGCACACGGGCCGGTTCACACTGATACACGGGATTGTTCACACTGACACACGGGCTTGTTCACACTGGCACACGGGCTGGTTCACACTGACACACGGGCCGGGTCACACTGATACACGGGCCTGTTCACACTGACACACGGGCCTGTTCACACTGATACACGGGCCGGTTCACACTGACACACGGGCTTGTTCACACTGATACACGGGCTTGTTCACACTGACACACGGGCTTATTCACACTGACACAAGGACCGGTTCACACTGACACACGGGCCTATTCACACTGACACACGGGCCGGTTCACACTGACACACGGGCCGGTTCACACTGACACACGGACCGGTTTCACACTGACACACGGGCTGGTTCACACTGACACACGGGACCGGTTCACACTGACACACGGGCCGTTCACACTGACACACGGACCGGTTCACACTGACACACGGACCGGTTCACACTGACACACGGACCGGTTCACACTGACACACGGACCGGTTCACACTGACACACGGGCCGGTTCACACTGATACACGGGCTGGGTCACACTGACACACGGACCGGTTCACACTGACACACGGGCCTGTTCACACTGACACACGGGCCGGTTCACACTGATACACGGGCCGGGTCACACTGACACACGGACCGGTTCACACTGACACACGGGCCGGGTCACACTGACACACGGACCGGTTCACACTGACACACGGGCCTGTTCACACTGACACACGGGCCTGTTCACACTGACACACGGGCTTGTTCACACTGACACACGGGCCGGTTCACACTGACACACGGGCCGGTTCACACTGACACACGGGCCTGTTCACACTGACACACGGGCCGGTTCACACTGACACACGGGCCTGTTCACACTGACACACGGGCCGGTTCACACTGACACACGGGCCGGTTCACATTGACACACGGGCCGGTTCACACTGACACACGGGCCTGTTCACACTGACACACGGGCCTGTTCACACTGACACACGGGCCTGTTCACACTGACACACGGGCCGGTTCACACTGACACACGGGCCTGTTCACACTGACACACGGGCCGGTTCACACTGACACACGGGCCTGTTCACACTGACACACGGGCCGGTTCACACTGACACACGGGCCTGTTCACACTGACACACGGGCCGGTTCACACTGGCACACGGACCGGTTCACACTGACACACGGGCCGGTTCACACTGACACACGGGCCGGTTCACACTGACACACGGGCCTGTTCACACTGACACACGGACCGGTTCACACTGACACACGGGCCGGTTCACACTGACACACGGGCCTGTTCACACTGACACACGGGCCGGTTCACACTGACACACGGGCCGGTTCACACTGACACACGGGCCGGTTCACACTGACACACGGGCCTGTTCACACTGACACACGGGCCTGTTCACACTGACACACGGACCGGTTCACACTGGCACACGGACCGGTTCACACTGACACACGGGCTGGTTCACACTGACACACGGGCCTGTTCACACTGACACACGGACCGGTTCACACTGACACACGGGCCGGTTCACACTGACAAACGGGCCTGTTCACACTGACACACGGACCGGTTCACACTGACACACGGGCCGGTTCACACTGACACACGGGCCGGTTCACACTGACACACGGACCGGTTCACACTGACACACGGGCCGGTTCACACTGACACACGGGCCGGTTCACACTGACACACGGGCCGGTTCACACTGACACACGG